>NW_027136959.1:0-300000 GCF_040869045.1 Eurosta solidaginis
ATGCAACTTCACAGCTATAATGACGTTTGCGTTAGTTGTATATGTGAAGGCGTTGTCGAAATATCGACCAAAATGTGGACCAGGGTGATCCAGAACATCATCTGTCGGGTACCGCTAATTTATTTATATATGTAATACCACGAACAGTATTCCTTCCAAGTTTCCAAGGGCTTTTGATTTCACCCTGCAAAACTTTTTCATTTTCTTCTACTTAATATGGTAGGTGTCACACCCATTTTACCAAGTTTTTTTCTAAAGTTATATTTTGCGTCAATAGACCAATACAATTACCATGTTTCATCCATTTTTTCGTATTTGGTATAATTATAGCATTTTTTTAATTTTTCGTAATTTTCGATATCGAAAAAGTGGGCGTGGTCATAGTCGGATTTCGGCCATTTTTTACACTAATACGAAGTGAGTTCAGATAAGTACGTGAACTGAGTTTAGTAAAGATATATCGATTTTTGCTCAAGTTATCGTGTTAACGGCCGAGCGGAAGGACAGGCGGTCGACTGTGTATAAAAACTGGGCGTGGCTTCAACCGATTTCGCCCTTTTTCACAGAAAAAAGTTATCGTCCTAGAATCTAAGCCCCTACCAAATTTCACATGGATTGGTAAATTTTTGTTCGACTTATGGCATTAAAAGTATCCTAGACAAATTAAATGAAAAAGGGCGGAGCAACGCCCATTTTGAAATTTTCTTTTATTTTTATATTTTGTTGCAACATAACATTACTGGAGTTGAATGTTGACATAATTTACTTATATACTGTAAAGATATTAACTTTTCTTTTAAAATTTTAATTAAAAAAACAATTTTTTTTAAAAAGTGGGTGTGGTCGTTCTCCGATTTCGCTAAGTTTTATTAAGCAGACATATAGTAATAAGAGTAACGTTCCTGCCAAATTTCATCATGATATCTTCAACGACTGCCAAATTACAGCTTGCAAAACTTCTAAATTACCTTCTTTTAAAAGTGGGCGGTGCCACGCCCATTGTCCAAAATTTTACTAGTTTTCCATTCTGCGTCATAAGTTCAACTCACCTACCAAGTTTCATCGCTTAATCCGTATTTGGTAATGCATTATCGCACTTTTTCGATTTTTCGAAATTTTCGATATCGAAAAAGTGGGCGTGGTTATAGTCCGATATCGTTCATTTTAAATAGCGATCTGAGATGAGTGCCCAGGAACCTATATACCAAATTTCATCAAGATATCTCAAAATTTACTCAAGTTATCGTGTTAACGGACAGACGGGCGGACGGACGGACATGGCTCAATCGAATTTTTTTTCGATACTGATGATTTTGATTTATGGAAGTCTATATCTATCTCGATTCCTTTATACCTGTACAACCAACCCTTATCCAATCAAAGTTAATATACTCTGTGAGCTCTGCTTAACTGAGTATAAAAACAAAAAAATTAAATAACCTGAAAAGAAATAAAACAGGATAAAATTACGTTGAAAGTAGGAAACAAGGATTTATTAAAAATGATAAATCAATTAGACATAAGCAAGAAGCCAAATATAAATTTCACAAATTAGATAATATTCATATAAAAAAGAAATTGAAATTTGAAGGCATTCTTAACACTAAAGAAATAGATAAAGATTAACTAATTTTTGAATTTATGAATTTGAAATTGAAATTTATTGTTATTAATTGTTGTACAATAAACATATTATTTAACAGTTGATAAAAATACAGGTGTGTTTTAATTTAAATGAGGGAAAAGTTATATTATAACTAATTTTAATTGTATATGTTTTGTTTATTGCTACTATAAACTTTAAATAACTTTGTATGAGAAATTGTTCCTTATATTCATAGAAAAAATGATTTTAGATTTTGTTTTTATGTATTAAAAATTTTCATTCTAAAAAATATTCCTGAAAAAAAATACTTTAAATAAAGAAATATTATCATTTGTTTTTGTTTTATCGGCCTATTGATAAAGGATTCAAGGTTCGATTCGAGCTCAAGGCCAGAACAGTAATTTTTTTATTAATAATAATTATTGTTTTTTTTAATTTTCTTTAATTGAAAAAATTGTATTTTGTTTTTGAAATGCTAGGCCTTCATCATCAGTACGCTTTAGGCACGCTGCGCTAACCATTTAGCTATACAGCGGTGGTTTGTTTGACTGATAAATTGCTACTTCTATTCCTTTGTACCAACTATATTTAATCAGCGTTGCGCTATCTGTTGCAAATCACTGATAATGCTGGATTTGTTTTTGTCAATTACTTTGTTTGACATTCCCAAGTCCTCTTGGTTTATTAACAATTGCTTTTGTTTTTATGGGCCTATTGATAAATGATTCAAGGTTCTATTCGAGCTCAAGGCCAGAACAATAATTTTTTTTAATGATAATTAATTATTGCTATTTTTTAATTTTTCTATAATTGAAAAATTGTATTTGGTTTTTGGAATAGTAAGTAGAACATTTTTCAGACAACCTGCCATAGCTGCGCAGATAGATCCATTTCGAAGAGAGCTAAGCCTTCATCATCAGTACGCTTTAGGCACGCTACGATAACCATTTAGCTATACAGCGGTGGTTTGGCCAGAACAACCTTTTAGCATAGAGCGGTGATTTGTTTGACTGATAAATTGCTACTTTTATTCCGCTTTACCAACTATATTTAATCAGTGTTGGTTTATTAATAGTTGTTTTTGTTTTATCGGCCTATTGATAATGATTCAAGGTTCGCATCGAGCTCAAGGCCAGAGCAATAATTTTTTTTATTAATGATAATTATTGTTTTTTTTTTCATTTTTCTATAATTGAAAAAATTGTGTTCTGTTCTGAAATAGCTGGAATGTTGGATTTAGGGATAATTGAGAAATAACCCAACAGTCCGTGGTCGAGTCTGGTCGTTTTAGTCCGTAAAGTTGATAAAAAGTCCGTCTGTGTTTGGATTCACGTAAACTAAACAGCGTTACTACTAAAGACGCTTACCTTTTACACCACTTAGACCGGATACTCAGTCGCGTACCAAAAGCCGAGTTTATTTCTTCGCTCGATTTAAGGCGAGTATTCTGGCAGATTCCTTTTTCGGAGAAATGCAGAGATTTAACGTGTTTAACGGTGTCAAACCGTCCTCTGTATAGCTATCGCGTAATGCCTTTTGGCTTTTGCAACGCCCCTCAGGCATTATATAGGCTCATGGATCGCGTGATTCCGTCGAATTTAAGAGAAAGTGTGTTCGCGTATCTCGATAATTTACTTATCATTTCGGAAATTTTCGATGCTCATATGAAAACATTTTCGGAAGCTGGATTCATTAACGGAACGCAGGCTTGACAATAATATAGAAAAAAGAAAATTTTGTCTGCGAGATGTTAAGTACCTAGGGTATATTGTGAGAAACGGTACACTACGTACGGATCCGGATGAGATATAGCGGTCACACAATATACTCAACCAACGGCAAAGAAGAGGAAGATTGGATACTACCAACTAACGAAGGCAATTGTAAACACTAAGTCAAAAACTCACACAAATTTCGATAACAAAGTACACAACTTGGAATTTGTATATATTAAAATTAATCGTATTACAGCAAATAAACTAGAAATAGAACATCTTATTGAAATAAATAAACCAAGCATTGTGCTGTGCGCGGAAACATGTACAACAGATCTTGTTGCGAATATTTACCGTCAGAAATTAGTTATGTTGTCCAATTGAAAATAAAAGTCCACAATTCATATACTTAATTCACAAAATTTAATGTTCAATTCAATAGCATATACATATAGCAATGTATTACTAATAGAAATAGCGGAAAATCAGGAGATAAATATTAACGCGGGAGCGGGCGGGGTGTCAGCGGTAGCGATGCGATTAGAAGCGAGCGATTATGTAGACTAAAAAATAACTGCAATGTTTAATAATGATCTAGCGCAATGCAATAAAAAGTGCATAGCATAATATAAAAAGAGAAGACAAAATAGTTAACCTTTATGTTGATCGCCTGCATCAACCCTTATACAAAATTAAAAATAAGAACTTGAGGGAGTGATTATATGAACGCAACATACCGCCGCCCTTGAACTACCTTGGTATGTTCAATACAAAAACTCGAGAAAACTAAGCTAACGTAAGCAAATTTTTTTTTTTTTTTACCAACGGTTATTTTAGTTATCCTCGCAAAACAAGTCTTCCTTTGTTGGAAGAAGGCAAATCTTAACTATTGGCCGGACCAACTCTCCATGCGACGCTTTCAATGTTACTGCACGTACGCGCCCATCAGCTCCAGGGTGGCACTTTAAAACACGCGCAAGCAGCCATTTCGTCGGAGGATAAGCATCCCTGAGGACTACAACCACGTCGCCTTCTTCAATGTTGCGTGAAGGACGAAACCATTTGGCGCGACGTTGTAGGCTTACTAAATATTCATCTCGCCAACGGCGCCAGAAATGTTGCCTCATGACAGAAATCAGTTGCCATCTCTGACGAATATTTCCACAGAACCCTTAACCCTCAGGTTCTGGGTTTGACTTCAGTGGTTCCCCCACAATAAATTGTCCAGGTGTTAAGACCTGTAGGTCTCCCGCATCGGTAGAGTTATCATATATCGGGCAACAGTTCACACAGGCTTCGATTTCTGTCAGCAGTGTGCTAAACTCTTCATATGACAACAATGTGTCACTTAATGAGCGTTTCATGTGATACTTTATGCGTTTCATGCTGGTTTCCCAGTAACCGCCCATATGAGGCGCAGCGGGTGGATTAAAACGCCATTCGATATTCGAGTCCGCAAAGAAAGACCGAAGTTTATCGTCACTCATGCACCGTTCAAATGCAGTACGGAGCTCCCTTGCGGCGCCGACGAAGTTAGTACCATTGTCTGTCATTAGGATCTTACAAAAGCTTCTACGATTCGTAAACCTAAAAGCATTAAGAAACGCTGTCGTTGATAAGTCACTCATAAATTCGAGAAGCATAGCGCCAGTGCACATGCAAACAAACGAGCAGATGTAGCCCTTGGTAGCTTTAGCTCCTATTCCGTGGGTAAATTTATACAAAAAAGGTCCAGCAAAGTCAATCGCATTGTGGGTGAAACAAAGGGGCGTAAGTTGTGCCTACCGTTGGCAGATCACCCATTGCCTGTGTAGCAAGATTTCGATTTAAACAAGTGCATTTCACGCACTTACGATATACGTTGCGAGCGCCATCAACCCAGTATCGACGTTGCAATACTGTCTGCATTATGCGGGGCCCAGCATGCAAAGTTAACTTATGTATCTCGCAGCTTATTAGCGTTGCAAGTGGGTATTTCTTTGGTATGTTTATAGGATGTCGTACATCCGGTGTTACTTGAGCATTTTTAAATCTACCGCCAACACGCAGAACACTGCTTTCATCCAGAAACGGCTGCAAACGCAAAAGACTACTGCGAAGCGGAATTGGTCTTTTAGCGCTGCAATGAGAAATTTCTTAAGAAAAATAAAACTGTTGAGTATACCTGATAAGACGAAGTTCAGCTTGCGCCAACTTGTGGCAACTTGGAGGGCCATAACATTTTCTATCATTGGGCTGTTTGTTGGCTCGAACGTTAAAAATGAAGCGTAGGACGTATGTCATAATAAGGCGAAGTTTGGAGTACGGTAAGTACTTCGCCATCACAGACCAGTGGTCACTGGAATTAGTTACATGGACTCGAACGCTGTTTCGGATGCCTAAGCCTGTCGTATGCTGTGTCGGTGAATTGTGCGTTCAGTATTGTTGAGCTCTTCTTAGAAATTCAGGACCACTCCACCACAGATGCTGATGTAATAACTCGGCTGGGGATATCTCTCTTGATGCGAAATCTGCAGGAATTTTTAGGAACGAACGTGGTTCTAACACTCCGGAGGTAAGACGTCATGAATGTCGGCGACGCGATTGGCGATGAAGGTTGTCCATCTTCGGGGATGAGCTTGCAGCCATGCCAATGTGATGGTGGAGTCTGTCTAGGCGAACAGTGGATACCGGAGATCTGGCAAGCTTTGTAGGACATTACGCGTAAGTTTGCAGTCGAGATGCGCAGCGCACAGCTCGAGGTGTGGTAACGTTGTTGATTTAAATGGCTCCACCTTGGTCTTTGATGAAATTAACGCAACAATAATGCTGTCATCGCTGAGTGTTGTGCGCGCGTACATAACCGCAGCATAGGCGACCTCAGAGGCATTCGCGAAGACGTGAAGGTGAGTAAATGACCTAGCTGCTTCCATGCCAATCCAGCGATTCACCTCTAAGGATGCGGTCTTTGCGGTGTTTCTGCCACTTACCAGCGATCGATTCAGGAATGCGGTCATCCCAATCTACTTTTGTACGCCAAATGTCCTGAAACCACATCTTTGATTTGATAGTTGTTGGTGCAAGAAGCCCTAGCGGATCAAAGAGCGTGCTAGTGTCCGATAAAAAGGCTTACCTTACCACTTACCAGCGATCGACTCAGGAATGCGGTCATCCCAATCTACTTTTGTACGCCAAATGTCCTGAAACCACATCTTTGATTTTAAGTTGTTGGTGCAAGAAGCCCTAGCGGATCAAAGAGCGTGTTAGCGTCCGATAAAAAAGCTCTCTTCGTCAAAACAGCGGGAGGATCCTTCTAGTTAACGGAAAATGTAAAATAGTCTCCCTCTGTGTTCCAAATGTGCCCTAAGGCGTGAACATCCGTATCATCGATGACATAATGCGATATGTTTTCAGGTGTATCACAAATGCTTTCCCTTAGCTCCGCACAGTTTGACGCCCACTTTCGGAGCTCAAATCCACCTTCGTTTAATATTGCGGATACTGCTTGCTGCAGCGACCGACGATGGCTACGCCACACTATGCGTTGCAAATCGGAATGTTTCGGAGACACGCAAACGTGACGATACATTTTTGCGATATCTGCTGTTACAGCACAGTGGTGGGTTTTAAAACGAATTAAGATAAAACGAAATAAGATATAAAAAAGTTGGCTTGTATTAATGCCTGCTCTCGAGAGAGCTTTAAAAATGTATAAGCCATTGGAAAAATACTTCTTGAGCATCGATAGATGCCCAACTATTTTAAAAACGTTTTTCGAAACCCCATGTTCGGAGTTGTGGTTATATTTTTTACAGGCACAGGCAGCGACTTTCAATCAAGCCATTTTGAAAATCGATAGACGAAAGGTGTCGGCAAGAGAGTATGCAAATGAAATAAATCGTCTTGGAGATAATTTAGCACTTAAAGAGGACTCGATTTTTCTGCCTCTGACAGTTCGTAATATGCTAGAAAAACTGAAAGAAAGTGACGTTTTTGTAGATGTGCAGAATGTGAAAAGCGTTGCTGTTGAATTTTATAAGACAAGTAAACAATACTTAGACCAATGGTGCTAGTTCAATGAAGAGTTAGCGGTGTTTGATTGGTCAAATTTGACGAAAGTGCAGTCTTGGGAAGAAGTACAGAATGTTACGGATTTGCTGATTATACAAGATTTTATTAACTGCAACCAAGATACAGCAGTGTTCGACGAATTTTCGCTTATTGCAAGTTATGTCACAGAAGAAAAGATCCGAAGCTGGAACGACGGAAATGTTGCCGCTGAAGACCGTTGGGTTGGTTTGTTCCAGCATTTTCGTGCTAACAATGTCAACTGCAGAAATGTTTCCATAATTATTGAGTATAATCTTTGTTTGCCTGGGAGCAACGCAACTGTCGAAAGAGGCTTTTCCCTAATGAGTAAAATATGCACTAACGAAAAAACCCAATTAAGTGTCAAAGTTTTATAAGCTGTTTTGATTACTAAGATCAATATCGAAAAACCATGTAATCAGCTCCATTCCTACTTGAAAACAAAGCTCGATATCTTAAAATCGATTTGCTCTGCGGACAAATATAAAACAACTACATAGACGTAAAAGTAATTCAATAATGGAATAAAAACGCAGTAAAACAAATGTAGATCTTTTGTTTGCTAAATGGTTACCATGGTATTTTTAAGAAAGAAGATTTCGTACAGATCATCTCTGTGGAACGTGCTTATAGTCCAGCACGCCTGAACTTTTTGTATATTTTTTATGCGAAAATTATTCTTTCAGAAAAATACCATGGCTACTATTTAACAAATAAAATATGAAAATATGTTGAACTGTGTTAAAATTGCTTTTGTATAGTGCAAGTCAACTATTTATGTACATATATATATATATACATAATATATACATAATCTTAATTTTTGATTAAAAATTTATGAAATACCAAAGCATTTTTTATTCAGAAATTGTCCCGCCCTGAAGAAAAAATAAATGGTCACATTAGTGATGCACCACAAGTACTTAATTCTTTTTTTAAAAGAAAATGTGACGCTATCCCTCTACAAATCTTGGCTATTCAGCGCCAAAGTACATCTGAAGCGCTCCAGGCTATGGATCACGCGGAACCTTCGACGCAAATCGAGCTACTGGAGCACCTACTGAACAACTTTGAAGCTGCTCAGACTAGCTTGGAAGAAGAAAATCCTGATGAGCTGGATAGTAGCAGCCGTACTGACTTTCTTGCCATATATGTCTCCATAAAAACGGCAATCACCCGTGAATTAAAATCGCATCGCATGGAGCCACAGGCTCATTCATCAACATCCGTATTTTCTCCGCACGATTCCCAATCAGTAGTCGTGCTAAAGCAAAACGAATCACGGCTGCCCGACCGTCAGCTGCCAAAATTCGCTGGTGCATTCACGGAGTGGCCAAATTTCATTTCGATGTTTGAAACTGTGGTTGATAATGAACCGGAGCTTACGAAAATAGAAAAATTCCAGCACCTGCGGACCTGCTTGCAAGGCAGCGCCTTAGATGTCATTCGTTCACTGGAAACACGCGATAGCAACTACGAAAAGGCTACGAGTTTACTTAAATGTTACTTTGATAATAAACGCCTTATTTTTCAGGCTCACATTCGCGAATTTTTTGAACTTAGAAGTGCAAAATACAACACTGTAGGTAGTCTTCGCGTGCTTGTTGACAAATTCACGTCTCACATTAGAGCACTTCAGACCCTAGGAAGTAAGATACAAATAGCCGACTGTCTAATCATCTTTATTATTGGTCAAAAGTTAGATCCATCCACACAAAGAAAGTAGGAAGAATCAGCCTCACGCAACAGCATACCTACATGGGAGAGTATGGAAACATTTCTCGAGAAGAGGTGTCAAATGTTGGAGAGCATTTATTTCGCTATATATATAATAATAACGTAAAAAAGCAAGAAAAATTAAAAATGTGTATAAATCCGTTGTGTGATAAGAAACTACTATGTAGATTTGTATTATATACTTCAATACAGTCAATACAAAAAAAGCATATTATGGCTAACTTGCCAAAAGAAAGGGTTCAGCCAGCCCACGCATTTCTTACCACTGGAGTTGATTTTTGTGGCCCATTTTATTATAACGCTTAAGTTCGAAGTAGGCCGCCCAATAAGTGTTACATATGTTTATTTATTTGCTTTGTTGCAAAAGCGATCCACATGGAACTCGTCAATGATTTATCTACATTTGCGTTTCTGGCTGCTTTACAACGATTTGTGAGTCTACGTGGAAAACCTAAAACCATCTGTTCAGACAACGCCACAAATTTTGTTGGAGCAAATAATGAACTCGCTGAACCAAAGCGGCTATTTCTCAACAGCGACCACCAGAAAATGTTGTTGAGGCAGTGCGTGGCAGATGGGATCGACTCGAAATTCATTCCACCTAGGTCACCTCATTTCGGTGGCTTATGAGAAGCCGCCATAAGATCAGCAAAATATTATTTTAAAAGAGTAGTAGGGTATTCAATTCTAACTTATGACCAATTGCGTACTTTAATTTGTCAAATATCAGCAATTCTTAATTCAAGACCTATAACTCCAATTACAGAGCACATAGATGATATTGATGTTCTTACACCAGCTCATTTTTTAATAGGTGGTCATTTAACTGCGGTTCCTGATCCAGATATAACCAATCTAAACATTAGCCGTCTTGGTCTTTGGCAGCGTATATCTAGCATGAAACAAATTTTTTGAAAGAAGTGGTCGACGGAGTATATAACGCATCTTCAACAGCGGTCTAAATGGCGGTCTGAAAAGAATCCAATTCCTATCGGAGCTCTCGTCTTAATAAAGGATGAAAATCAACCCCCACTTCGATGGCCACTCGCGCGGGTAATTCAAACGACTCCTGGATCAGATGGAGTTCCTGTGGTGGGAGTATTGAAAACAAGCACTGGCCTGTAACCAATGGAAAACTCTTGAAAGCACTGGCTTTCAACGGGGTGAGGATGTTTTGTAAAGAGTATATAAGTTCCACCCTAATATGCTGACTTACTTACATTCATATGTATATAGTTAAGTTTTTACATTTTTTGCAATAGGTATACATTCTCTCTTTATAAGAATTTTGAAATACTGTTAGTTACCTAGTGTTTAGGCAGGATGCCTAACTTTTCCGCACCTGATTGCGATCCCCCCCAATACAACTCTGCAAATCGATACTCGATACTAGACTTAATTTATAACCACCCACACCATCACCCCCATGCACGTGTATGTGTGCTTTTTGTCAGCACTCATGCATATGCATGTCGGGGTTGATGTGTGGGTGCCTTTCCCCTCCAGAACGGAGGATTTTGCGGGTCAACGGTTGTAGCTTGCAATACAACCGGTCTCTTGGATTCTAACAGCCAACCAGCTAACATCTGCCGCTAGCGATCTCCACTGTTTTTCAACAAGATACTCAGGTAATATTGTAAACAGTTTATTTTACTTTTACCCAATAAATCGTATCTATTATAACGAGAAATCTCGTATTCTCTTATTTTATTCCAACCCGCTTATTCCCACTGAGATCGACCCCGGTGCGCCCACCTACCTTCAGGATCACACGCACCCCGGCCGAACATTTGGTCCTATCTCTCCGAGAAAGGAATTAAAGCGCCTATATACAGTCCACATCACAATATATCAAAGCTGACCGCACCAAAAAGGTTATCCGACGAAAGTTATTTGCCCTAATCAACAGCGATACCACCAAAAAGCAAAAGTGAGAAAGCTTATGACATCCAAATCAGCGCCATATCGTCACAGAATACAAAACCGAGGAAAAAAACCACTGAGCAAGCGACAGCCAGCTGAAGCCGCTGCAACACCACAAGCTACTTGCCACACCGGAATACAAATCACCAAAAAGTTCAAAGTATAATATATATATAATATAATATATAAATATATAAATAAAAAGTGCGAAAAATCAATTTAAAGTGCGTAGTGATTTCTAATTAACCGCGAAAAGTGTAAAAAATTTAGTGCCGAAAAGAAAAATAAGTGCAAACGCGTTGCATTAACGTCGTTTAACATTCCTTGTGACTATCTGGTCTGTCCCCCCAGCGG
The DNA here is from genome assembly GCF_040869045.1 of Eurosta solidaginis. Taxonomy (NCBI): domain Eukaryota; kingdom Metazoa; phylum Arthropoda; class Insecta; order Diptera; family Tephritidae; genus Eurosta; species Eurosta solidaginis. The sequence goes on from NW_027136959.1 coordinate 11,404, forward strand.
TAAGGCTCTCCGGACACAGCACAAGGAAGAGGTGCACATAACCTCACATTCACATTAAAATCTCACGCCATACGGCTGTGGCAATTTTCGTTTTATTTTCAAGCACTTTACTTTTCACTAATTCAATCGACACAGTTTTTTACAACAGTTTTCAGTCGACTTTTCGTCGAGTTGTTATATCAGCGCGCGCACTTATTTATAACAAATTTGAACGTTGAAGTGGCGAGTGGCCCCCTTTAATTCCACAAAAGACGTTGTTGTTGCTCTCCCCTTCTCCCTGCTTTTCGGCACAAATAAGCTGCAAAGTCAGTGAAAAAATAAACAAATTGAAAGCGTTAAATAAAGAGTTTTTTCATATTTTAATCATTGTTGGTTGGGTGATTCGCACAGGTTTTTTCAGTTTTACAACCCCTTTTTAATTTGATCACAAATTTTAATCCATGAACATGGAATCATATATTAGATTGACCGATCGAATAATCGAATTCGAGGCCGATTTTAATGACATCAATGCGGCTCTGCACACTGTACACACTCTTGCAATACAGCAAAAAGAGTTGCAAGCTAAGTGGGAAAAAGCAGAGAACGCCCTAGAGGAGTTGCTTGGCTCTGACACGCTCGACGCAAAGAAAATTGCAGCGGTCAAGATCAAGCATAAAGCGGCATATGCCGTATTCCTGAGATGCATGTCGAACATGGCTGAATTTCAAGCCAAATTTAAGGAGGAAAAAGATAGGACAGTCAAACCTGAGGGAGAACGCGCGCGCGAACACAGTATCCGCCTGCCAGCTTGCGATACTGAGGTATTCAAGGGCGACTACCTATCTTGGCCAACGTTTCGTGACCTGTTCACGGCCATCTACAAAAACAACAGTCGCCTAAGCCCGGTAGAAAAGTTGTTCCCCCTTAACCAAAAAACCCAAGGTGAGGCAAAGGACATTGCCAAGAAATGTCCTTTGACAAATGAAGGCTTCGAAACAGCCTGGAAAAACCTATGTGAGAGATACGAGAATAAGCGGATTCTCGTAAACACACAACTACAAATTTTGTTTAATCTAAAAAAGATAGATAGCTAGTGCGGCAGCTCAATCAAAACCTTACAGCGCGACATAAATAATTGTTTAGCATCCTTAAAAACACATCCGATTGACGTTTCAAATTGGGATGCGATTATTACTTATTTATGTTCGACAAAATTACCTGAGAATACGTTGGCTCTATGGGAGCAGAGCATTGATCACAAAACGGACATATCCAAGTGGGAGGATATGGACAAATTCTTGTCAAATCGTTTTCAGACACTTGAAACCGTGTCTGGTTTTACAGGGAATGCCACTTCTAAAGTGCAAAAGTCAAACACGTCGCGCCAGTCGACAGAAACCCCTACAAAAAGACTTGGTGCTTTTCAAACAAAAGTAACCAAGCAAACAACAAAATCAATGTGTAAAATGTGCAAATCTACGGAGCACAGATTACGCAACTGTTCACGTTTTTGCGATCTAAACCCGGTAGACAGGATTAAATTCGTCAAATCCACAAATGGCTGCCTGAATTGTTTATCCCCAGGACACACAGTGACGAGGTGCACCAGTTCGTACAACTGTTCCAAATGCCACTCTCGTCACCACACTCTCCTGCATTAGGACACACTTCAGCAACCGGCGGTGCGAAATCCCTTCAAAGATGCGGATAATGGCCCATCAACTTCGGCACAGGCAAGGAAAAGACAGGAATCGGGACAACCACCTTCCTCTGAGAAACAGAATGTCAAATCCTGCCATGCCAATACCAGCACAGGCGTGCTATTAGGAACTGCTCGCGTACACATTCACCATAATGGTACCGACTTCTCTGCGCGGGCATTAATTGATTCTGGGTCTGAATGTTCCTTTATAACTTAAAGACTGAAACGCAGAATCAATTTGCCAGCGAGGAAAATGCATGCCCATGTTTCAGGCATCACAAATGCGGTGTCAGCTCAGGTGAAAGAAGCATCCAACATCGAATTACGTTCACCAGTGGATCCCTAGTTCTAGCGAAACTCACTGGGAATCTTCCATCCTGCCATATCAACGCAATGACTATGCAGGCATTCCCAGACTTGGTTTTGGCAGACAAGAGGTTCTACGCCAACGAAGACGTAGACCTCATACTTGGCCGAGACATATATCCCCAAATTATAATTAGCGGTATAAAGAAGAATGTGTTAAACACACTCTTAGCCCAAGAGACAGTTTTCGGTTGGATACTAACCGATCGTATCGAATCACCGAATCCAACGAAGAGCATTATGTCTTTCTACAACGAGGTTGCGTTAGACAACCAACTCATAGCTTTCTGGGAGGTAGAAAATGTACCCAAAAATAAAATATTAAACGAAGAGGAGAGGTATTGCGAAAAAATATTTAAAGAAACAACGAAACTTGATGAAGATGGAAGATACACCGCGTCACTACCATTCAGGCAGGATTAACCTAATAATATTAATTTAGGACCATCCCTGAAGCGAGCATGCTCTCAATTCTTCCGGAATGAGGGGCGGCTAATAAAAAACCCAGACTTAGGTAAAGAGTATGTTCGAGTGTTGTCAGAATATGAAACGCTCGGACATATGAGAAAAATTGAAAAGAATATTCCATCCGACGATTCGGATAATTATTTCCTGCCCCACAACGCCGTTATTGAAGCGGAAAGTACCACTACAAAGGTACGCGTAGTATTCAATGCCTCGAGCCCTACGGCCAACGGGAAGAGCCTAAATGATATACTACTCCCAGGCCCAGTTCTACAAGCCGATCTACCCATCCTTATCTTACGGTGGAGACTATACCGTTTCGTCTTCAATAGCGACATCGAAAAGATGTATCGACAAATTTGGGTGAACGAAAAGCACACCAAATTTCAACGTATTGTGCATCGCACGTCCCCGAATGACCCTATCACTCTTTATGAATTAAAGACGGTTACCTTCGGAGTGAATTGTGATCCATATCTCACGATAAGAACGCTCCTACAACTGGCAGACGACGTGTCAAATTCACACCCTACAGCGGCTAACATACTACGAGGATACATGTATGTAGATGACGTGTTAGCGGGTGGACATACGATCACATCGACTATTAAAGCCAGAGATGAAATTCGTCAAGTCCTACACTCAGCGGGCTTTCCACTTCGCAAATGGACATCCAATTCAGAGGACATTCTAAGGGACATCCCCAAAGCAGACCTGCTCAATGAAAACTTCCTGGCATTCGAAGATACCAGTTCAGTTAAAGCGTTAGGCATTCGATGGAATGCCCTCCGATTTATTTTATTTTAAAGCAGGGACGCTGGACAACCCGGAAAACATTACGAATAGAGCGATACTATCAGCAATCGCCAAACTTTTCGATCCCTTGGGATGGCTGGCGCCAATGGTCATTGTGGCAAAAATACTCATGCAGAGTATTTGGTTGGAAGGCACCGATTGGGACGAACCAGTGTTTACCAGTACGCTGGAACGATGGAAAACCTTCACCGACCAATACCATGAAATCGATAAAATCCGGATACCTAGATGGGTCAACTTTTCACCAGTAGCCAACATCGAGATCCATGGATTTTGTGACGCATCCGAGAAGGCTTATGCAGCAGTCGTTTACATGCGCGTAAAAACGGATAATGACATCTGGACAAACCTGCTTCTAGCCAAAACCCGAGTAGCCCCAGTGAAAACTCTTTCTCTTCCACGATTGGAACTTTGCGGAGCCGTGCTGTTAGCGGAAATCACCGAATCAATTTTCAGAAACCTCAAGTTGGGACCAGTGAAAGTGCACCTTTGGACGGATTCAACTATCGTCCTCGCATGGATAAGGAAACCGCCGTGTTCCTGGTCCACTTTCGTCGCACATCGGATCACCAAGATCATCGACATGGTCGGAAATATGGACTGGTTGCATGTAAACTCAGAATCTAACCCAGCAGATTTAGGTAGCAGAGGATTACCTGCGTCTGAATTGGTCAACAATTCGTTGTGGTTGCAGGGACCTTCTTGGCTGCAAGAAGACACTTCCCAATGGCCAGCACAAGAAAGTGACTACATCACCTCCGTAGAGGAAAAGAGGGCGAAGACCTGCGCAACAACAATAGTAAATACTACCGATGTTCTCCAACGCTTTTCAGACCTACCTAGGGCTTTACGGGTGCTCTCATACGTTATGAGGTGCTACCGAAGAACTCACCCCAAAACAAAAAAATCATTTCAGGTCAAGTCACCTTTAACCTCTCCTGATGAGATCAAATCAGTAACCCAACTATTAATTAAAATCTATCAGAAACAACACTATAGTTCCGAATATAATGATCTAAAGGCCGGAAAACCAATTGCAGGGAAAAGTGCAATACTCTCACTTAATCCCTACCTACACCAACATGGCATCATTCGGGTAGGAGGGCGACTCGGGGCGTCAAAGGACTTAGCTTTTAATGAACGCCACCCAATCCTCCTCCCATACAACTGCCGGTTATCCCGTCTGACAGTCCTAATGTTTCATCAACAAAGTCTGCATGGGGAAAACCAACTCATGTTACGTCTGATACGCACCCAATATTGGATACCTAACATCAAAACCATGATTAGGGCAACAATTCACAATTGCAAAGTTTGCACTATACACCGAAAGCGTGCTCAGACCCAACTTATGGGTATTCTCCCTCGCGAACGCACGACATTCAGCCGTGCATTCACGAATACTGGAGTCGACTTCGCCGGACCCTTCGACATTAAAAGTTACCGCGGCAGAGGGTGTCGACTATCCAAAGGCTATGTTTGCTTGTTCGTGTGTTTTTCACACGCGCAATTCATCTGGAGGCCAATACTGACCTCAGCACACCATCGTTTCTAGCGGCATTTGCCCGTTTCATATCTAGGCGGGGATGCCCGAAAAATATGTACTCCGACAATGGTACGAATTTTGTTGGAGCGTCACGATCCCTACGATCAGAATTCAAGACCTTCATCTCACAAGCGCGAGAGAACGCTGTCTCAAAGTACAGCCACCAGTCACTCACGTGGCATTTCATCCCTGCGGGCGCTCCCCATATGGGAGTGCTGTGGGAGGCTGGAGTGAAAAGCTTCAAAAGCCATTTCAAAAAGATAGCCTCACCACACAAATTCAACTTCGAGGAATTCCATACCCTCTTGTGCCGCATCGAGGCATGCCTGAACTCGCGGCCACTCAGCCCGGCATCCAATGAACCAACGGACCTAGAGCTAGCGAAAGCCCGGCCTCGATGATCAATCGGTGGCAGAAAGTCAAAGCCCTCCATCACACTTTCTGCAAGCGATGGAAAACCGAGATCCAGAAACGATACAAGTGGAAACATCCACAACCTAATCTAAAACCCGGAGACCTAGTTGTTATCAAAGAGAACAACCTCCAACCCAACGAGTGGAGAATGGGGAGAATCGTCAACACACACCCAGGCTCTGATAACCGTGTGCGTGTTGTTGACGTTCATACAACCAGGGGACAAACCACTAGACCAATTACGAAATTGGTACTCCTTCCGTCCCACGACAAGGAGGATTAAATGTAAGGGGCAAAAGTCCGCCTTACAAAACCCCAAAAACCAAAACTCTATTTCCCCCAGCTACCTAAAATCAGGGGCCCACGGTTGGTGATAGCATAGAAAGCCAATTAAGGAACGCGCGTCTTCGTGTCTCTCTATCCCTAAGCCTGCGTTTCTCCCGAGCCATATATTATAATAAACCCCCCGGTCTCGTGATGGTGCGAGTCTACCGGAGGGGAATTCAAAACGTACTACGAGATGGCAATGGGGAAAGGGAGCGCGGGACATAAAGACGCGTTCAACCAAGAGCCGTGATGCCCCGCTATCCCCGAGCTTGTGTCTCTCCCGAGGACCTAAATATAATCAACCCCCCGGTCTCGTGATGGTGCGAGTCTACCGGAGGGCGATCCTACATCTTCCTTTTTTTGTTCTCTACCCCCGGTCTCGTGTCGAGTCTACCGGAGGGAATCCTACACCTTGCTACTGGTGGGCAATGGGGAAAGGGAGCGAGAGACACGAGGACGCATGAGAGCTTAGCAAAAGCTCGCAAACAAAAAAAAACATTTTTTTTTCTATGTGCTTTAACAATATTAACCGAGGGCCCCCTGAACAAAAAGCCCCACAATTCACTCGCTCACCCAGAGCGAGGACACCAGAAAACACCCAAATTCACTCACTCCCCCGAGCGAGGACATCACAAACCCTCCCAATTCACTCGCTATCCCATAACGAGGACAACAGAAAAGCCCACCGCAGAAGGCAAATCGATCTGCCAAATGTGTTGAAGGGAAAGACGTTGTTAACGGGAATGGAATACGCATTTTAAGATGCTTAGAGAAGAAGTCCTGTCGCTGGTACACGATTCACCCTACTAATTATTGAGGACTCTGCCACTTTTCTTTACGAGGTAAGCAGACATTTCACACTTGCCTGTTGCGTTAGTCAAATGTTAGGTTTACTATTTTATATTACAGTTAAATTTAAAATTGGCTTGCAATTGGTTCTCTATATTTGTATAAATTCAAAGTATTTTCGGCTTTAAGGATAAAATATAGTGAATGATATATTTGACTCTTGTATGCATCGACTTGCAAACCACGGGTTAGTTTGTGTTCATTAGGTTGAGAATCGTTTATTAAATCAGCCCATATTCACAGTAATCTCCAATAATTTGTATAAAAATTAACTCTTGGTCAATACAATCGCATGAAATACAAGCAACCTGAGAAATTGAATTTTTGTTTCGAAAAATAGTAAAGCCAACAAGCTAAATTGTTAGCACAAAAAATTAGATTAATTGTTTCCACAGAGCTTGAAGTTAATAATCGAATTAGCACCTACTGTTTAAAAATTTTCAGGTCGTATTGTGTCTTGATTAATATCCGTAGGCAGATTTAACATTACCTTTACGTTTGTTTTTATACATATAGGTAAGTGATGACATGTAATAAATAACTTAACAATTTTTTGCAATGCCGCAAACCTTTCGGATCGTCTCGTCCTGTTTCAAAGAATCGTCGATGAATTGTTGTCAAGTCACATCTGGAAATAGCACACCTTCGTGCCAACATTGGTAATTGCCGCCACAGATTATTGTGCTTGTCAAGTCATCGCTTCAGTCGCTCCACATCACATATCCTAAAAATTATGAGGAAAAACAACAGAAAAGGTCTCAACTCAATCCCTTGTCTTGAGGTGCACAGAAATATATTTTTTCCTCACTTACATACGTGCACGTTTTGCCACAATACGTTGGGAATCAGCAGATTTGCCCTCGAACTCCAAATGCTTCAGCTCTCTTGAATACCGTAGGCTAAAAGCAATTCGCTGCCATACCATCTGTTTCTCTTTGATCACCTCGATTACCTAAGCCTTGCTTATTGTACAGAACTTGATGCATTCGCACCCTTGTCGATTGGTTTCATTGCTGCAGTATCGATGTCGCTGTTCCCTTATGTATTTGCACAGTTGGTGCCATATGATTCATTTGTGAGTCCAGCTCACATAATAGTTGTGCTTATAGCTCGGAACGCTTCCTATACCTGAATGCGAGGGTACCTATTTGATAAGCGTTGAATCATTTTTTGGTAGCCGCAATTGCTGGTTTCTTTTTGTTTTCCTCCCGATTATACGTACCTTCGCAATAATCGGCGACACGCCCCAAATTCGTATAACTATCACGCAAGCTTTTTCTGCCACCCGGAATTTCCGTTCGTATCACTGATGCTAATTCGTCCATTATGTTTTCATTGGCCATCACCGACCTGACGGTAGGCGTGAACCGATCCTTCCGTTGCCCATCTTCCTGTGTGCCAAAAGCGAATTCTGTAGCAAAAGTGGCGCTACGTCCTTGACCCATCCCAGCGTCACTCTTCACTTCAATGTAAATTACAACACCTGTCTACACCTTTTTCCTTTTGTAACTGTTCAAAAATACTGGGATCACTCTTCAAAATACATCCTTTTACTGCTTCAGTAAATACGTAACTATCACAGTCCCTATAACTCCAATACCAGTTTCTTGTAAATGTTTTGCGATACAGATATTTTCACGAGTTTGCTTGCAAAAATGCAGCCCGATTGGATAACGCAAAAATTGTTAAAAATCGATCCAAAGTCTTTCACACAGGCGGACAGACGGACACTACGAGCTTTATACTTTATACATAAAAAAAAAATTCTGACGTGTACATGAAAATCGCCGATACACCTGTATTTTTATTTTTTCTCCCCTTTCCGAAAAAGTATATTTGGTTCATAGGACAAAACTAAAGGTCGTTTTTGTAACGCAGTGTAATGAATACATATTTTCAGCATACATAAAACAGTTAAGTCCATAGTATCAAATATTTTCACGCTAACCTTCCGATCTAATTTAAGTTCAGTTGAATAAAGAAATGTATACAGTCAAGACAAAATATTCTCCTGGTTTCAAGCAGAGTCCTTGTAATAATGAGTCACTATATGAACTAAATAGAATGAGAAATAATTGGCAATTAAATAGAGACTAAAAACTTGAAGATAAAATAATTACAAAAAAATTCTAAGTTAAACGGTTTTATTGAAACAATACTTACATCAAGTAATAATAATACTAAGAGCTAGAAAATAATTAGGTATATCCTACGTACTAGTCATCACACTCCTCATCAATCTAAGGCGTTGATCAGACAGTTTAATAAAAGTTTTGGACGCTTCAAATTTCTAATGATAGTCATAAGTAAGACCAACTGAACCTTAATCAGGTTATGCTACGCCTCACAATTTTAGAAATTTCACGCGCTCAAAACCGTTAAACTAAAAAATTTTTTTTATTATTTTATTATTAAATCAATCGCGATTTTGTACTAACATGCACATTTATTTTCAAATGTAATTATTTTGGTATGTAAAATTAAATGAAATTGACATAGAATTATGGCGAAATTACTTGAAATTTAACTGAAAGTTGGTTTTTCCATACCACCAGGGAGGTACGCCGTTGGCGCGCTACCAAAGTTATTTTTGGGTGCTCGGTTCCCCCGTAGGCCTATATCACCCATATAAACTACATATACATATATCGCCAATTTACTTCAATAGTGTCATAATTCAAAAACCACGAATTTTAGTTAAAAATGAAGAAATGTGCTAAAGGAATTCAGCCTATTTCACACCTAGTGTTACACAAAACGAAAATTTCGAATAGAATAGGGGATATCTTCATAAAAAATGAAATAAAAATATTAAAAAAGTATGTAATGGAGAAGAAGGCAGAGTTTACTGAAAAAATATAAAATAAAAGAAAAAAATAAAGTACTTAAAGTGCAAAAAAAAAGTGAAGTGAATAAATAGTTCCATATAAAAACGCAATAAGTGCACTTAGACCGAGTTTTGATGTTATCATTGTGGTAATATGAGGATTCTAATGTTCGGATATTCAATGCGGGGATTCCAATTGAGATCTATGTATGTAATTAATTTAAATTAAATTTGTAAACTTTCCGCAGAATAAATTAGGAAGAAGAGAAAAACAAGCAAAAACCTTAAAATTATTCACGAAAACATATTTACTAAAATAAAATTAATTTACGACGTGAAGTAATTAGGGTTATTGGATCTATACATCCGATATAATGGACATATTATAATCTAACAAAGTTAGCTAATAATAAATATTTTGGGGCGAATATTGGCATTACTATCATGTTAGTAAATAATCGCAACAACAAATACAGCAAGTAGCCAAATTAATGTACATGCACACACATAACCAGAAGTTCGAAGTGAAGAGATATCTCACATACACAAATGTAGTCGTAAGCTAAGAGCTGTTACTCACACATACACACGCATATGGCTAGGAGAAAAGCATAAACTATAAATATTCATGTATATATGTAGCTGGTAACCAAGCATGAGATACAACTGTTCTCGAACACATTTTCGCGAAATGACTAGACCGTAGAGGAAATGGGTGAACGAGAGAACCGAGAGTATAAAAGCAGCGCAAGCTGAGGAATCATTAATCAGTTTTGATTTAATAGCTGAAATAAAATTAATTTGAAAAAAATGTGTGACATAAAATATAAAGTTCAATAAAATTTCAAATACGAAAAATATGCACGACTTTATATTTTATGAAGAAGTAAATGTCCCAAATATTTTGGTACATTGCGTTGTTTTTTTTTTTTTTGGTACAGAAATAGTTAGGCAAGTGGCAGCTGCGAGCATTTATAGTTTTGAAATGGCAAAAAGCTGCTATGATGCCGGTTGCCGTTTTGACGTAAAACTAAAAAGATTTTTGGGACTTTTTCGTTTAATACACAACGTGAAATTTTCCGCTTCCGTAAAGTTGCATTTAAATAATAATAAACTAAGTTATATAATAGAATAAAATAAGAAATAATAAAATAAATTAGCATAATATTTGATTTTAGCGACCTTTATACGTTTAAATGTAAATTTTTTTATTTTGCCGGCTGTAGGTCAAAAGTAATAAAACGTTTTGGTTTTTTATTTTCCCAATATATTTCGATCACCTTCGGAGATCTTCATCAGGGAGCTACAACAATAATATACGATTCAGCTTAGTTTGTAATAACTAACAACAATAACTAATAAACAATTTTACGTATATAATCACATTCATATTTATATACATACATACATTTATATTTTTGTTTTGTAAATCTGCGTCCGTTCGGTTCGCCATGTAGCTTTGAACTAATTTTCCACGATTCTAGCAGGTGTCTGTAGATATGTGAGCAGCCGTCAGTGCCTATTTTATAGTTAAGTCTCTTGTTTATTGGTGTGTTTGTTATGTGGAGCATTTCTAAAGTGAAGCGTTTTTTGTGATGTTGCTCTGTTTGAAGTATGCTCACTGCTTCGAAATCTGGTTGATGGCCGCTCTCTACACAGTGGGCCGCAAGTGCAGTTTTTTGCGTGTAACTAGCTGTTCTGCATTTTATATGAGATCGGTGGCCTGATATTCTCGTTTTCAATTTATTCTTAGTAGTACCTACATACTCTTTGCTACATTTATCGCTTTCATTTCCAGCGCATGTAATTTTGTATACAATGTTGTTTTTGTCTAGTAATGCTACTTTACTTTTCATTTTGTTGTAGAAAATATTCGTCGTATAGGCTGGTTTATATGCAATTTTGATGTTTTCCTTGTCATATATGTCAGAACCTTTTAATCTGTAGGAGAAGTCTGGTATGTATAACATCGATTTGTACTTTGTAGTGGTTTTTTCTCCGTGTTTGGGTATTTTTATTTCACTGGAAGCTTTTATCATCCTCCGTATAATTCCATGAGGGAAGTCGTTCATTTTTAGTATATTTGCTATTTTTCTTTTGTTTTCAGGGTGGAACACTGCATCACTCGTGTCGCAACACCTTCCCAATAAAGTTTTTGGCTGTATTTATAATCATGCTTCTCGGATGTTTGGATTTGTAGTTCATTATCCATCCTGATGATGTGGGCTTTTGGTTCCAATCTACTTTTATTTGGTTACCTCTCCTAAATACGAGGCAATCCAAGAAGGGTAATCTGTTTTCAGTCCCTAGCTCCATCGTAAATTGTATATCTTTATGATATGTGGTTAGGGTTTTCATTGTTTTTTCTAGTTCGTCCTTCCTTACTATTGCAAACACATCATCTACGTACTTACTAAGTAGTCTCGTGTTTGTCACTTTCTTCAATATTTCTTCCATGATGATGTCGGCTACTATCGGTGTTGCCGGAGATCCCTCTTAACTGCGTATAAATAATTTCTTCATACTTAAAATATCTATTCTCTGTGATACAAAAGGTCAATATTTCCATAAAGAGCTTTTTTGGTATATCTGTGTATTGTTTTATGTCATCCCACTTTGTCATTATAGTCCCTATAGCTAAATCAGTTGGTACACTTGGAAACAATGACACTACATCAAACAACACACGAAGTTCATCATCACATACACAGGAGTTTTTTATCTTATTTTTGAACTCTATTGCACTTTTTACATTAAGTTTTGATTCGGAAGTCAGATTTTTTAAAACGTTGGTCAAGTATTTACACAAATTATAGGACGGAGAATTAATCATTGAACAAATTGGTCTTAAAGGTATATTATCTTTATGTACTTTTTGCGCACCATATATTCGTGGTGGTAGAGCAGTATGGGTTGTCATTTGTGATCTTTCTCTTTTTGTAATGATACCTAGTTTCTCTAATTTATCTACTAATTGATTGTTTTTTGTTTGTAAACGCAACGTTGGGTCTTGTCGTAATATTCTATATGTTGACAGATCGGATAATATATTATTCATCTTTACCATGTAGTCACTTTTTTCCATTGCAACAGTCACGTTACCCTTATCTGCATTTAAAATAACTATAATTTTGTTTTGGTTTAGAAATTTTCGCGTTCGCCCCACTGTATCGTTAATGGCAATATCAGCTGTGTTCGTTTTATGTTTTGTTACTGTTTCTTTTATCAGCAACGATAGTTTTATTCTCGCAGACTCTTGATCCTCTTTATTTTTTACGCTCTGTATTAGTTCTTCTCCATCCGCTATACATTTGAATAGAGGGAAAGTGTTTTTTGCAACCGGTAGAGCAAACTTTGAACCTTTTGCAAGGAGCGCCTCAACATCAGGTGGAAAATCTGTCTTTGTTTGGTTTACAAACCAATATTTGTTGTTGTTGTTTTCGAGTGCTTCGTTGTTTCGTGCGCTTCTCAATTTTTCGAGCTTTGCTTGTTGCGTGTTTTTGCAAATGCTGGTACGTGTGAGTGCGAGTTGTTGTTCACTCTCGAAAAAAGCTTTCAGATCATCCTCTTTCATATTTTGGCTTAAAATGGCCTTTGTATAAGTAAGTTTTTTTGTTTTCACTTTTAAAATGTCGTGTTTGAATTTAGTTAAAGTATTTAGTATTTTACTGTGAAATAATCTTATGTGTTTGTCCAATATGTGTTTTATATGTTTAGGTATGTGATTGTTAATGGTAAATATGTAATTTAGTTTTGTTTTGTTTTGTAAAAACTTAGGTATGATTTTAGCTTCCCTACACTTTAATAAAAACCATATGTTAGACTGCAACTTTGTCATCTGGATGGATTCGGATTTATACTTGTTGATAGCTTGTTTTGTCTTGTTGTTGTAGGTGTTTTTTAATTTTGCATAAACCATCTTGTTGGTTTCTTTTGTTCACGGCGTGCCTTCCGTAGTTCCAATTAATATTTGATTTTAGCGACCTTTATACGTTTCAATGTAAATTTTTTATTTTGCCGGCTCTAAGTCAAAAGTAAAAAAATGATTTGGTTTTTTTATTTTCCCAATATATTTCGATAACCTTCGGAGATCTTCATCAGGGGGCTACAACAATAATACTCGATTCAGCTTAGTTTGTAGTAACTAACAACAATAACTAAATAAACAATTTTACGTATATAATCACATTCATATTTATATACATACATACATTTATATTTTTATTTTGCTAATCTGCGTCCGTTCGGTTCGCCATCTAGCTTTGAGTTTTTTAAGTCTTTGTTTATTGGTGTGTTTGTTATGTGGAGCATTTCTAAAGTGAAGCCTTTTTTGCAATGTTGCCCTCTTTGAAGTATGCTCAATGCTTCGAAATCTGGTTGATGGCCGCTCTCTGCACAGTGGGCCGCAAGTGAAGTTTTTTGCGTGTTACTAGCTGTTCTGCATTTTATATCAGATCAGTGGCCTGATATTCTCGTTTTCAATTTATTCTTAGTTGTACCTACCTTGTAGCTTTAACTCCCTTTAACACCTCCGAGAAAGCCGGAGTCTTAGCGTTATCCCCCTTTGGCTTATCAAGTACTTCCGTAGTTGGAGTTTCCCTCTGACTCTCAGCTTTCTTGGTAGTTGCTACCTCTCTATTGGGGCCCATCTGTCCTACTGCTTTGGGCTTACTTGTCTTCTCTATGCGACTGCCCTGCCTCGCGGCTCTGGGACTGGGTCCTTTCTGCCTCTTGAAAGCAGGTTTGCCGCCTTCCGCCGAACGTTGCCTCTTCATTCTGCCATTCAGCGCTTCTTCCTCTTCGTGCCGGTTGCAGAACCGAAGGTTTATCGCAGCAAAATCCTTTTGAACTGCCTTCGTCCTACTTCTGCCGCCTCATGGGTCCATCTCAAGCACTCGATCTCCACTTCTGTTGGGTCGACCACTGCTCCCAGGTGTTGGACAATTCTTAGTGCTGCACGGTACTGTGAGAGAACTCTTTTACTTCCTCTACTCTATACCCTTCTTCACTCTTCTTCTCCGTTCTCATTTGTATACTTTTCGAAGAAGGAGTTCATTGAATCAGCACTACTCTCGCTCCCCGTCCGACGCATCGCTTAATGCGTATTTGTCGTCCTTGGCTTGCGACACAGTCCTCTTATCGTCATCCTTATTACAATTAGGTAATGAGTCGTTCATCTTGGTCGTACGACAACCTGCCCGACAAGGCGGCCTCAGCGGTCCAGTATGTACGGGGAAAGAACCGTCCGCCACAGCAGCGCCCCTTACGTAAGGCCATTAATACTTTCCAAGGTGGCCCGGTATCGGGAAGGCTCCGTCCGAATACATCCAAATTTTTCCCCTGGCTGCAAATCGTCCAATAGGCACTGTCCGCATAACACCCTGGATTAGGGGGTTGGCAGTTCTTGGTCACCGACATCCCGGCGCCCTCCTATGTGGCGAAACGGCTTAGATGCCAGTCCTAAGCCCTCACACCAACGAAAAGGTGCCTACTCTAGTGGGGGACGATAAGTTTAGTTAGTTTCAACAAAAGTTAACTCATTTTTTGTGATTTCATGTTTTTTTTTAAACTTATGTGAGTGACATTTGCCACAAAAATTCGGCCGGTAAAAAATTAATTCTATTTAAGGTTTTTTATACGCTACAAATTATTTGGATACATTTTTTTAGGATTTTGGAACAGACCAATAGAGGTAAGTGGCAACAATGCGCAAACCATGTTTTATTCGAACCGTCTGGCGCATATGTATGTAGGTGAAACATTTCAGCAACACGACTATGCAGCTTTCCGAATTTCGAATTAGAGCGGGCTTAAATAATAGGTTTGTGTCTATGAATTTCGATTTAGAGCGCTTACATAATTGGTTTGAATATTTGAATTTCGGAAAGACGTCATGAAAATTTTTCGATCCTACAGATGATGCGCTTTTGGGCACGAAAATAAATTTTGATATTTGGAGAGGTTGTTCGAATTTGCAAAAAAGTTTTACTAATAATTATTAGCAAATAGAGTAATATTTGCTAACAAAAATAGGCCTATGCGGCTGATCCATACGAATCGATTCATATAACTTTTATATGATTCTACGTATGCTAAATACGTGAAACAGCCTGGCAATTGATTGCATGGAAAATTTGTTAGCGTATTAATATAAGGATATTTTACTTATGACTTTATAAAGCCATGCTGCCAATCAGTAGTGCCGACAAAAGAATTCTGAGCGGAAGACTTTTTTGCGTAAGAGGCTTTCGGCCAAAAAATAACCCTCAGCCGGATCCAATACAGGTTTCGCGAACCACAGTATTTTTGGACAGAACAATTTTCCTCTAAAGCGTCTAAAATCAATCGAATTTCTGCAGAAGACAAACTACCTGTAGCATAAAATAATAATAGGGACAAGGACCCCCAAAAACTTGTTACTACTACTGCTAATTTGTGGAAATGAGTATGGTAAGACCGCACTTATTCTACTTGGTGTTTTTTTTTAGATCTTGAAGCACAGGTTTGTAATGCCATAAATAAAAGTATGAGGTGGGTTTTGTCTAAGGCTGGGATAACTCTAAGTCTATCCAGAGTCGAGCAAAGGTTCCATAAACCCCTACTGAATAAAAAGGCAATGAGCCCAATTCTAAATATTCCCTCGGAATTTTGTTCTCGCGAATTTTTTTATTTCCACCGAAAAATTCCTCCAATTCTGTTCTCCTAGGGAGAACAATAATTGGGGAATAGGAATTTCGAATTTTCAAAGTCAGCTGTTTTGTCAATTAAAATTTCGTTTCGCATTTCTTCTTTTGTTTAAAAAATTTAAAAGTTTAATTATTGTTGCGAATTTGTTTGAAATTAAGAAATAAAATATAAACAATGCAAAGTATTGCATTTCATATATTATTCACTGAAATGAGTAATGAATTTGTGCCACAACAACATCAACAGAGGAGCATAAGAAGAAGAAGACGGCGGGATAACACAAATCCGCTGGAGTTGCCTGCTTCCATTCAGCAAAGCAATTTTCTGGCGGCCAAGTAGAGTCGAATTCTTTCGTCATATGCCAAAATCTATTTAAGCCTTCTTAAAAAATCCTTGCTCAATTTCTGGATGGCTGCATCAAATATACCAAGAGCTCTTCCGTTGCTTATGATATACTTTTCGACTTAAAATAAAGAATATTGTGGTAGAATGTACATATTTTAGCACATATTTGTACAAATAAGTGTTTTTTCTTAAAAGAACCAATTTAGTTTAACTATTTTGATGCATTCCCTTTAATTTAACAAGTGAAAATACTCCTAAGAAATGGCAGAGAAATCTCCCTCTCACTCACATTCATAATACCTATTTTTCTTCCATAACCGGTTTCCGCTTTTTCGAACATTGTTCAGCAATAGCAATGCAAATAACAATAGCTCGAAAAACAACAACTTTGCTCAACCTAGCGACATAATGACCCGTTCCAAAGCTAAGTTCGATGCACCTGCCTGCAGTCTTAGCTTTCACTCACCATTATTCACCAACAAAAACAATGATAATTCTTGCTCTAGTGGAAATCGACCGTTACCTAATAACCCGACATCAAACACAAAAACATTTAGAAGGAGCCCGGCTCAAAAAAATCGACTCTCACAGTTGATGTTGATGCGGCAATTGTTTGCATAAATGAAAATCAAAACACAGATGACGATAACCATAGTTCTCGGCGTGCTGCTGATGCCAGAGAAAACAACAACGGAAATATGTCTTCTCTCACATATTCCACTGTCACCGCCGCCGCTGCTGACGATTTCTCGCATGTTCAATCTACTCAGCATAGCAGAACTACTAATGCTTTAATGAAGTCTGCTATTGTTTTTGGTTCGAGCACTAATACTGATCTTAGCGTTGCTGCTCGAAATTCATGGTTTCACCTCTCTTCTTTTATGCCTTCGGTTACAGAGGATGACATAATAAAGTATGTATCTACAAATTATTAAAGAAAAATGACCCAAGCGGAATGTACAATCGTAAGCACATAAATTTTAAACTTGGTGTCCCATCAAAATTTAATGATAAAGTTCTCGATGCTTCGGTGTGGCCGAGGGATGTAAAAATCAAACCTTTACAATTTTTTCACCGGCGGAGGCCCACAACGCCAAAAACCTAAATTTCAATTCCACTCCAACTGATCTATACTATTTGCAGCGATCTCATGATAAGCCCTGTGGTCTAAAAATATACTTTCAAAACATATCTGGTTTAAGGACAAAATCTGACATTGTTAGTTCATTTAGTGCACAAGTGGACTATGACATATTTGTCATCGTGGAGACCTGGTTGCATTCTGGCTTTCATGACAGTGAGTTCTTTGACCCTAATCTTTTCGATGTCTTCCGTAAGGACAGGGATCCTTCTAAAACAGGCGCTTGTAGAGGAGGAGGAGTTCTTATTGCTGTATGCCGTAAATTTCGCGCATACGTCGTCACCCCTATGAATGATAATTCTTTATTGGATCAATTGTGTGTATGTATAAGTACGTCCTCAAAAAGTGACTCATTGTATATTGTGGCATCCTACATTCCACCCAATAGTGAGTTTGAATTGTATAAAATGCATGCGGATAATATTGTATCTCTTGAGGTTAATAATAATCCGGACGGTAATCTTTGTATTTTTGGTGATTTTAACTTAAGTAGTGTCCGTTGGACTTCCAGTTTTTGTAATTTAGATCTTACTCCATCTAATGTCACGACTTCTTACGAGTCCTACTTTATTGATTCTATTCTCAGTCTAGACTTGATACAAATAAACAAATTTGTTAATTCTTTGAACAAAATCTTAGATCTCGTATTTGTAAGCGATAATTTTAATTACAGTATATCTAATTGTTTATCACCTATAACTCCGTGTGACAAACATCATGTTCCCTTAGTTGTAAGCATTGATTACTATAATTATTTGCCTATTTGTGAAGCCAATAATGATAAAATCGTATTTAATTTCTCAAAATGTGACTTTCAAAGTTTAAATAGCTCGTTGCTTGAGATTAATTGGGATTCCCTCTTATCTGACATGTCAACATCTAACTCTTTTCTGAAATTCAAGAAGGCTGCAAATGAGCTTTGTTTGAAGTATGTACCTTTAAAAAAAAATGCCATACAGAGTGCCTTGGTACACGAAAGGTTTAAAAAAGCTAAAAAATCTTAGAAATAAATATTATGAAAAATTTCTGAAATCTAAATGCCAGAATTTTTTTGTTATGTATCAGCGGTACTGGCGGCCACCGTGGTGTGATGGTAGCGTGCTCCGCCTATCACACCGTATGCCCTGGGTTCAACTCCCGGGCAAAGCAACATCAAAATTTTAGAAATAAGATTTTTCAATTAGAAGAAAATTTTTCTAAGCGGGGTCGCCCCTCGGCAGTGTTTGGCAAGCACTCCGGGTGTATTTCTGCCATGAAAAGCTCTCAGTGAAAACTCATCTGCCATGCAGATGCCGTTCGGAGTCGGCATAAAACATGTAGGTCCCGTCCGGCCGATTTGTAGGGAAAATTAAGAGGAGCTCGGCCTTAGATCTCTTCGGAGGTTATCGCGCCTTACATTTATTTTTTTTTTTTTTATCAGCGGTACTCAAAAGAATTCACAAGAGTAGATAAACATCTTCGAAAAAATTACACTCGATCTGCTGAGTCCAGCATTAAATATAATCCTAAATTATTTTGGACTTATATCAAATCCAAGAGATCGTGTTCAAACATCCCTAAATCGGTTTTCTTAGACGATAATTTCGCGGAGGTTCCTAAAGATGTGGTTGACCTCTTCGCTGATTTTTTTATGTCCAACTTCGTATCGGATGATTCCGATGCTTTACCAAGCTTTTCTTCTGACGAAAACACGTGCCTCAGCTTCGGTTCCCTCACACTTTCTTCTGAAGATATCTCCAGCGGGCTATCGTTGCTAAAGCCTTCTTCGGAAACTGATGTCGATGGTCTGTCTGCGGTCCTCTTTAAATGTTGTCCAGCTTTTGTTGAGCCTTTGAAAATCTTGTTTAGCAAGTCGCTGGCGTCTGGTAGCTTCATTGGTGACTGGAAAGTCACTTACATAACTCCCATTCTAAAATGTGGTAAGAAAAATAATGTTAGAAATTATCGGCCCATATCAAAACTTTCAACTATATCTAAACTTTTTGAGTGTGTAGTGAAAGAGAAGATTTATTTTGCTACAAAGTCCATTATATCTCATAACCAACATGGCTTTGTTCCCGGAAGGTCTAAAGTTTCGAACTTAGCGGCTCTTAGTGACTACTGCATAACAGCGTTTTCTGATGGTCATCAAGTAGATTGTATATACACAAAGGTTTTCAAAAGCTTTCGATAAAGTCTCGCATAAAATTCTAATTAAAAAACTGGCTTGTTTAGGTTTTCATTCCTACTTCTTGGAATGGATCAAATCCTATTTATCGAATAGACGCTGTGTTGTTACTATTGACGGCATGTGTTCCGAATCTTTCGTGGCCACTTCAGGCGTACCCCAAGGAAGCGTTCTTGGACCTCTACTGTTTGTCTTATTTATTAATGACATTGGAAGTTGTTTTTCATTCACCAAGTGTTTGCTTTATGCAGACGATCTTAAGGTATTTGCTGTAGTCAAAGACTCTCTCGATGAAGCAAGGCTACAGCAGGATGTTAATGCTCTTTATCTATGGTGTAGTAAATCACATTTATCTTTAAATATAAAGAAGTGTTTCAAAATGACTTTTGCGAAAATTTTTAATGTACGTAGTACGTCTTACAGCATTTCAAATGTTACTCTGCTAAATGTTAATGAAGTTAAAGACTTAGGAGTTATATTTGACACAAAACTCTCTTTCAACAGCCACATTAATTTCATTATCGCGAAAGCATACTCAGTTCTGGGGTTTGTACGTCGTAACAGCACTAATTTCTCAGACCCATATACCTTGAAACTTTTATTTACAAGCTTTGTGCGCTCGCATCTTGAGTATGCTGTCTTCGTGTGGAGGCCCTATAATCAACTTCCGATTCAAAGGATTGAGCGTGTACAAAAGGTTTTCCTTAAATTTGCCCTACGGTTTCTGAATTTTGAAAACCCGGTTCCGGCCTATATAGCTCGTCTTCAATTGATAAACTTGCAATCTCTGGAAATCCGTAGATCTATCTTGTCCTTAACGTTTACGTTTAACATGATTCAAGGCATCGTTGATTGCCCATATCTCTTGCATAAAATATGTTTCAATGTCCCTAGACGTAATCTTCGTGTATCTTATCCATTTTATCTACCCAAAGTAAAAACGACATTTGCTGGAAATGCACCTTTGGATTTTTAATCCGCTCTTTGAGAGAATTTAATACTTTGTCAGAAACTACTGTCATTGATTTTACAATGACAAAATAGGCTTTC
Source organism: Eurosta solidaginis (assembly GCF_040869045.1). Lineage (NCBI taxonomy): Eukaryota > Metazoa > Arthropoda > Insecta > Diptera > Tephritidae > Eurosta > Eurosta solidaginis. The sequence goes on from NW_027136959.1 coordinate 32,088, forward strand.
TTAAATCTTCTGTACACTATTCTGTAATGTAAATTTATCTAATTCGTTATATAGTTTGTAAGAAACATTGTATTTCAAAGATTACTATATTAAATAAATAATAATAATACTAATAAGAGGAAAGGGAGAAGTGCCTAAACTCGCAAGGAATTTTTATTTAGAAAACGAGGAATGGGAGAAGGGGAAACTCGCAAGGAATTTTCGTTTAGAATTGGGCTGATAATTTTCTTTGTTGTTGTAGAAATCAGTTCCCTACATTCCAACTGTGTGCATTTGTCTTTGTATGTAGGCCAATGTCAATAGGGTTTATAAATGCGTTACATTTAATTGACGAATATATGTAGTACATATATTAAATTATTATGTGTATATTATTTACCTTCCTACATCCTACATTCTTTTTATTAGATAGGTAAGTATGTAAGTAATGCATATACATATGTAATTTAAATAAATTTTGTGAAAATATGCAGTCTTGAAAGTACTCCTATACATAAATGGATGAAGGTATGCGTAACAAAAGGGAGCCTAAATATTTTATTTGCATGTTGATGAGCTTCAGCCACGATAGAGGTATGCCAGTAGCTGTATATACATAGTACACATAAGATGTCGATACATGTCTAACAGCCTTAGGCCCACTTGCAGAACGGCAAGTGATATTTTTAAATCAAAGTTAATTTTAAGATTTGTCAAACTTGTATAAGATTAACCTCTCATAAGAACCTTTCTCCGAGTTAATAAAATAACTTGACTTTCTGCAAGCGGGCCTTAGTCTTATCAGGTATTGTAAGAGTTATAGCTATTAAAATATATTTTAATAAAGTGTCTATTTCTAGAATCGTCGATCCCCCGCCGGAAAAACTGTGTCAGACTCTTAGCTATCTGTGTGCAAAATTTATGCCAAAACATTCGAACAGTTCTAGCTTGATTTAGTAATAAGACATTCATTATACTCTACCTGATAGTTTATATCTAAATCCACTACCTGTACCTGTACTTCTATGTTTAGCTCTATTCCTCTGCCCTACATTGTCTTATTCCTATTTCTTTTCTCAGTATTGTGCCAGGAATACTTCTAAATATGTTCAGTGCCACGCCCCCGTGAGAGATTTACCTAAAATACTGACTGAATTGCATTGTTTTAACTTGGTGCGAGTAGATATAATGTGCGTAACGCAAATCTAAGAAAACGTTTTGAACACGTTCAATTTGATGAATGGCAAATATTTTATTTATTTATTTGGTACTTTCCAATTTGCTGGCGCTCGAGGTCTATGTTTTTTTTTTTTTTTGCAAAGCTAATAAAACACAAGTTTTTTCGTTCTGCCAATATATTTGGAATTACCGTCGGTAATCTATTTAGGACAAACTAATAACAACATAAAACATTATAAAATAAATATTTAACATTACAACAAATTATTCAAATATGTATGTACATACATTTATTTACACGTTTTGTACGTTTTTGGTAATAAAAATCTGTACGCCTGTGCTACGTTCTCTACATCAGATTTGTAATTTATTCTCTTGTCTGTCGGTGTGTTAACTATGTGCAGCATTTCTAATGTGAATCTCTTCTTGTATTGTTTTTCTTGTTGGAGCACAGAAGCTTCGTCAAAGTTTGGTGAGTGTTCGTTGCTTGCACAATGGGCCGTTTTATGGTTCTGTGTTTGTTAACAGTATTTAAAGTCAGATTTATGTTGCGCTAATCTGCTTTTTAATTTTGATTTTGTAGTTCCTACATAAAACTTGTTACAAGATTCATTGGTATTACCTTTACAAGGTATTTTATATATAATACTGCTTTTTTCCGCGGTTGTTATTTTTGACTTTGTTCTATCAAAAATGCGTTTTAGTGTGTTAACTGGTTTATGGGCTATTTTTATTTCGTTTTTGTTGTAGCAATCTGATTTCGTAAGCCGCTCTGATAATTGTGGTACATATACTACTGACTTGAAAATTTTTGGCTCGTCTACTACTTCATTTTGGGGTTCTGATACCGCTCTTTTTATTAAAGAATTTATAATACTATCCGGAAAGTCATTATTTCTTAATATCATTCTAATTTCAGTCTTAATTTCTCTGTGGTACGTGTCGTCAGATATTTGTAACATTCGTCGAATACAGCCTCTCGCTGTATTAATTATCATCGTTTTTGGATGTTTAGAATTATAATTGATGATTCGTCGTGATGCTATGGGTTTCTTATACCACTTTAGCTTTATTTCATTACCATGTCTTATTATGATTGAGTCCAGGTACGGTAATTTTCCTTCGTTTTCGAGCTCAGTAGTAATTTAAATATATTTATTGAAAGAATTTAGTGCATCAAGTGTGTTCTGTACCTCGTTTTCTTTAATAATTGCAAATATGTCATCGACGCATCTTATATACATATATGTATCTGACGACACATATTGTTTGGGACAAACGACGCAAATTAGTTTACAGCTTCATCAAATTTCGAAATGCATAAAAAGGAGTGAATTATCTATTATAATATGCAGACAAAAATACTATTTTAGGTGCAGCAAAATCGGAATGCATTTTTTTTTTTTTCAAAATTTAAGTGACTTGAATTTGCCCGCGACTCAAAATTGCCGCCCTAGGCTCTACCCTATGTTGCCTACACGGTAAATCCGCCACTGGAAACACCTTCATCGTGCTGGTCCGTATCAGCTCGAAAAAGTTGGTAGCCATAAATGTAATAAAGTCATTACCATGCCTCGCTGCAACCCACTTTCACAAGTACACAAAATAGGTATATCTGCATTTTCAAACAATTACTTAAATTCGTCAGTTTTTCTAAATATACTTTAGGTGTTTACATGGCATATTTTTAGTACTGTGGCTCGCTATCTAAGCACCCGAAGCATGGTATAAAGGCAGCCATTGGAACTAGTTAGCTCATGATCTTAACGATTCTTACATATAATGGGGGTCGCACCTAGCATTTGCAATTCCAGATATTAGTTATATAAACCCTCCTTTTCGTTGGTGACTTAAACCTAATTATAATTGCAGGATCAGCAACCGTATGTTAGTGTTCGCGTGTATGGAATATTTTATATATTGGTGCGAAGCATAGATGATGGAACATGCTAGCAAATTTCCATATTTGTTAATGTTTAACACGTTAATTGGTTTCCTAAAAAATTTTAATTACAATTTAAAAATACCCCAATATACCACGAATGCAGAAAAATCGACATTGGTTGATTCTTTTCCCACTGTCCGATTAAAAGGTATCCATTGAAATTAGAAAAACAATCCAGCTCCAATTTTATTTTGTATGCATGTCGCTTTTAAAAAAAAAATTGTATGTTTCCATTGTACTTGTAATTTAATGTTAAAATTGCCCTTATCGCATCTTAAAAATTGTATTCAAAATTTTGGCTTCACAACTTCTGATTTGCGTACGGGGTTACTATAGAAAAAATCGTTCGTCATATTTTTGTAGAATTTTTAGCTGCAAAAAACGAATTGAGCAGTAGCGTACAAAAGGATACTTTTTTGAAAAACATACCTTGTGATCGGGCGGCGATCGAACGGAGAAAGTGCCGGTACGAACTCACGGCAGATTTGATACCAAAAGAAATAAAAACCAACGAATTAGAATAGTGATAAAAGTGTATTTAAAGGATAAATACAAAGGTATACAAGCAAAGTAAGTATATAGATTTATAGGTACTAGAGGTTTACGCCGATCACTTTATCGGCGGCGGCGTAGGCACTATTATATACCAGCGGCGGCGGCGTGGGCGGCGCGCCGGCTTACGCCGGTGTTCTTACTTTAAAATGCTTCATTTTTCTATTTAAAAAAATTGTATTTAGGAAAGGTTTTGCTTGTATGTGTTTAAGGAAATCAACGTGTTGGCCATTTCGGAAAGATCCGGGGTTTTTGCCTCAAGATATCGCAGGCCATTCAAAAATTTTCAGGAGTAGCTCTTTACGGAGGGATTGTCCCTCGTTCACTTACTCCAGAGAGGCTTTGAACCTAACCCCGGTCTGTGGAATTGGTACTGCTGCGTCTGCCTCCAGTTTTTCGGCTGTTTTTAAGAGCTACAATTCCCGATGTGCGATATGCAATTCCCAGTCGCTACCACGCCTCCTGACCCTTACACCATATGCCAGCACGAAAGCTATAGGACTGTGACTTCGAACTCATACCTTCGTCGACGTCATTTTCCTAGAAGCTCTAGGTGTAGCTCTGAAGACTTTCCAACGGATGCTTTTGTTGCGCTATGCTGGCGAGCCAGAGAAACACCTTGTAACGTTAGGGAGTGACTATTCGGCCAAGGATGCCGCCTTCGAAATCATAAGCAATCTAAGTGGAAGTCTTTGCGTAATGGGTGAAAATCGTATAATCCTCGGCGCATCTACATAATTAAAATTTTACAAGGACCTTGGATAAATTTTTTTTAATTTGTGGATCAAAGTTTGCAGACATCATTGATTTCAATAGTCTTCGTTAAATCAAAACGATGTTTTAGAATGAAAGTCGACCGATTTTAAGTTGAAAGATGTTTACTGCTGTTTTCCGGCCTTATGATATAAGAGCTCATTATAGATGACCACATAGCTTCAGTTTTCAGATCAGTTCGACTGTCCACTACAGGGTAGTAGCAAACACGGTCATTATTTCGACTGTCTTGGGAAAGCTTTTGCTTTACCATTTTGAGTGTTCTTGCGAGGGACAAAGCCTCACCTGGTAAATACATATGTGTGCCTACGTATTCACATTTGTAAAAAGAGCCGTAACGTGTAGGTGATATTTAAACTTGGTTAATAGGCTATAATCAATGTGATTCACTCCAAGGGACTATTTTTGGATAGGGCCGCGAACTTTATGTCGAACCGGGAGACTTGGGTATTGAGGGATGAAGTGTGAAAATCAAAATAAACAATTCAGACGGAATGTAATGGAACCATGCAAATATATTTAAAGCCTACATAGCATAATAGGGCCCTTAAGATATAAATAGTAATAGAACTGGCTTTAATGACATTCGCCGCAGCGCCACCGCAACCAAGTTAACGTGCTTTAAAGAGCTCTACGATAGGTAGTGACAAAAAATGAAAATGAAATCAAGTTAAGTCAATTGTAGTGGTTCACGCGCGCCGGATGCCAATTTTGTTACTCAGCTAAAAGTCATGATAAAAGTTCTGTGAAATCAATATATATATCAATATATATATATATATATTTTAAATAAAGAAAAGAGACTAATCTCTAAACCTCCTAAAAGGAAATAAAATTTGAGTGTTTTTAATTAGTGCGTTTAAGAATATAAATGGAGCTCCCAATGGCGCGTGGCCATTGCCCACAATCACACAGTGCTAAAGTGCAAGGTTCCAAGATGGAGCCTCTTCATGGCGACCGTGACCGTGTGCCTGCCTGCAAAATTGGCGGACACGATATGTACGTAGCGGCAGCTTCGATAAAATTTCTAAATTATAATAAAGTTTAAAACGAAAAAATTTGTTTGATGAAATGAACCCTTATGTTCGTGGCTAGCGGCCAGCAAAGTATAACAAAAATTTACAAAAACCCTACAAAAAAAATTTAAAAAAACTTTCAAAAAAACACAAAAAAAAACATTTAAAAATTTTCAAAAAAACTACAAAAACAAAAAATTTAAAAACTTAAAAAAAAATTACAAAAAAATTAAAAACTTTTAATAACTACAAAAAAAAACTTTCAAAAAACTACAAAAAAAAATTGTTTTCATTACAGCATAAAATTCTAAAGAACTACAAACTATCAAACAACGATTTCTAGAAACATACAAACATTTTTTTTGTTAACAAAAACTAGTTACAAGTTGGTGAAAATTTTTTGGTGATACCGAAACTAAAACTTTATAAGACCATTATATAAAAAAAAATTAGTAAAATCAATTTAAAATAAGAAAGAATTTTATATTTGAATTTTGGACAAAAAAGTAACAAATTCAATAAACTACAAAAAAAAACTAAACTCAACACGATATACTTTTTCATCAAATATTTCTTTAAATTGAAATACAAAAAACTCGCGAAATTTAACAAATATAGAAATATATTTGCAAAAAAGGCTATATAATTTGATTAATCTAATTTATTATTATTATAAATGTTCAATTTTTTATAGCTCATGCTATTCATGACTAGCACTGTTAAATAATTTGTCAAAATTGTTGTGCTGGGAGCAAATTTTCAAATAAATACATACATACATACATAGCTGTTTTTGACCAAAAGGTTTCGAAGTCCCCTTTAGAAAATGTGCGTTTTTGAGGTGACTGTACAAAAATTGCAAGTGTACAATATTAATAAAGTGCTGGTGGCGTGAGTTAGTAAAATCAAAGGCATTTAAATAACGGTTGAGAGAGACTTGAATATATGTATGTATGTACATAGACAGTACAGCCTGTGCCAAGCGACAAAACAGTGCATCAATAATTTGGTTCATAGCGGTACGCAAAACTCTACCAAAAAAAAAAAAACCAATAGAAATAAAGAAACTGTAATAGCGGTAAACGAAATCCACGCCACCACAGCACAGTAACACACATACATATATGCCAAAAAGAAGTAGCGAAAAAATAACCCTAAAATCATCTTTAACTAGCAGCAGCGAAGTCACAGCACGAGCATGGAAAGACGAAGAGCAGCAACAAAAGAAGCAACATACATAAGTATATACTAACACCTACGTATATATTCTTTCATATACATACATTAATTATATTCTTTTAAATTTTGATACATATATTTAACTTGCATATAAAATCAATTAACACTAATGTTTTTCAATCTTCTTATATGGCCATTAGCACACAAATATTATTCCCAATTATTTCTCTTTAAATTTAAATTTCAAAATTATTTTTCTTTATTTATGTATTGGAATACTTAAATACATACATATATGTATACATATGAAATATCATTTTAATAATAACCATTTAAAACATATTTATATGTACTGTTCTTTCTTATTTGGAATACTGGTTTAAACATACAGTTTTGCGAAAAAATAAAAGCGTTTAGTTGAATTTCTTTTGACACAAAAGAATAAAATAATAAGTTTGCACTTACAAACCCCCTTTTGCTATTTAAATGCGTTTCCCGACGGAAAATATAAAATTTTTTTTTTATTAAAAGCCTGCTATGAAAAGGCTAGCAATAATTTGGAAATACAGTGCCTACCAACAATTATTTTGCAAAAAAACATTATTTTCTTATAAATACAAAATAAATTTGTGCCTCCATTCTTTTGCTTTTATTTAAAGCTACACTGCCAATCAACATTTTTCATAATAACTTTTATACAATTTCAACTTTGAATTTTTTTAACATTGTCGATTTTTAGAAATTTTTCTCTGAAACTACAGTGCCTTCTACAAATTCACAAAAATTTTTCGATTTTTTTGCATCTGTGTCTACAAAATATTTTTTTCATAAAATAAACCTACAATGCCTATAACAACGTATTCTGAATCCTCTAATGTGAATACCTCGTTACCAAGTGCCTATAACAACAATTTTACATTTACTCTACTTACAAACTTTTCAAAGTCTATATTTTGAGTGTCACCATAAAGTCATTGCCGCCTCTTCCCTTGAGCCAAACTAGATTTTTTTGATAAACCTACACATTTTTTTCAACTTTGCTATAAATTCTCAACACAAGTTGAGAATGTTACGGTAGATGTCAGATTCTGAAAAAGATTTCCAAGACGCGAGCTCAGAGGAAGTATCATTTACGTATAGCCCTCCACCAAGAATATCCTTATTTGAAGATTTTCGGGGGTTTAATAACGAATCGAGCACAACAGACGCCTCAGATAATAGTACAATCATTAGCGTAAATAGCAGCAATACAATTTCTAACGAAAGCAGCAACGATACAATATCTACTAATCGCGTGAACACAACTGCTGATAGAGATATAAATATGGCTACACCGGAACAGAAAAGAGCAGCTATTAGCCTATGGGCTTCTATGATGCGCGAAAATTATAGCGGAGACCCGTTATCGCTTCCGTCTTTCATTGACAAGATAAAAATTGTAGATCTTTCAGATGATTCACTAACGCCAACACTAATAGCTTTTCTCAAATCAAAGTTGGAAGGCAAAGCTCGCGTGTCATTACCAACAGAAGTTAGTAAAGTTAGTCAGACAAAAGAAGCGTTAAGTAGCAAAATAAAACCCGACAACTCCAAAGTTGTCGCTGGCAAAATCGCAGCATTAAAAATCACCAATAACAACTATGCCGAATTTGCAAAACAGGTAGAAGAATTGTCTGATTCGTTAGAACGCTCTCTTATAATAGAAGGCATGACCCAAGCAAAAGCCCACGAAATGGCCGTGGAACAAAAAATTAAGGTTTGTAGGCTCAACAGCAGATCAGACATGGTCAAATCCGTTTTATCTTCGTCCACCTTCACCTTTTTTTATTAAAATCCTGCTTTGAAAGGCTAGCAATAATTTGGAAATACAGTGCCTACCAACAAATTCGAAAACCCTTGTACAATTATTGTGCAAAAAAACATTATTTTCTTATAAATACAAAATAAATGTGTGCCTACATTATTTTGCTTTTATTTAAAGCTACACTGCCAATCAACATTTATCATAATAACTTTTATACAATTTCAACTTTGAATTTTTTTAACATTGTCGATTTTTAGAAATTTTTCTCTGAAACTACACTGCCTTTTTTTGATAAACCTACACATTTTTTTCAACTTTGCTATAAATTCTCAACACAAGTTGAGAATGTTACGGTAGATGTCAGATTCTGAAAAAGATTTCCAAGACGCGAGCTCAGAGGAAGTATCATTTACGTATAGCCCTCCACCAAGAATATCCTTATTTGAAGATTTTCGGGGGTTTAATAACGAATCGAGCACAACAGACGCCTCAGATAATAGTACAATCATTAGCGTAAATAGCAGCAATACAATTTCTAACGAAAGCAGCAACGATACAATATCCACTAATCGCGTGAACACAACTGCTGATAGAGATATAAATATGGCTACACCGGAACAGAAAAGAGCAGCTATTAGCCTATGGGCTTCTATGATGCGCGAAAATTATAGCGGAGACCCGTTATCGCTTCCGTCTTTCATTGACAAGATAAAAATAGTAGATCTTTCAGATGATTCACTAACGCCAACACTAATAGCTTTTCTCAAATCAAAGTTGGAAGGCAAAGCTCGCGAGTCATTACCAACAGAAGTTAGTAAAGTTAGTCAGACAAAAGAAGCGTTAAGTAGCAAAATAAAACCCGACAACTCCAAAGTTGTCGCTGGCAAAATCGCAGCATTAAAAATCACCAATAACAACTATGCCGAATTTGCAAAACAGGTAGAAGAATTGTCTGATTCGTTAGAACGCTCTCTTATAATAGAAGGCATGACCCAAGCAAAAGCCCACGAAATGGCCGTGGAACAAACAATTAAGGTTTGTAGGCTCAACAGCAGATCAGACATGGTCAAATCCGTTTTAGCTTCGTCCACCTTCACCTTTTTTTTATTAAAATCCTGCTTTGAAAGGCTAGCAATAATTTGGAAATACAGTGCCTACCAACAAATTCGAAAACCCTTGTACAATTATTGTGCAAAAAAACATTATTTTCTTATAAATACAAAATAAATGTGTGCCTACATTATTTTGCTTTTATTTAAAGCTACACTGCCAATCAACATTTATCATAATAACTTTTATACATTTTCAACTTTGAATTTTTTTAACATTGTCGATTTTTAGAAATTTTTCTCTGAAACTACAGTGCATCTACAAATTCACAAAAAATTTTCGATTTTTTTGCATCTGTGTCTACAAAATATTTTTTTTTTCATAAAATAAACCTACAGTGACTATAACAACGTATTCTAAATCCTCTAATGTGAATGCCTCGTTACCAAGTGCCTATAACAACAATTTTACATTTACTCTACTTACAAACTTTTCAAAGTCTATATTTTGAGTGTCACCATAAAGTCATTGCCGCCTCTTCCCTTGAGCCAAACTAGATTTTTTTGATAAACATACACATTTTATTCAACTTTGCTATAAATTCTCAACACAAGTTATCGAATGTTTCGGTAGATGTCAGATTCTGAAAAAGATTTCCAAGACGCGAGCTAAGAGGAATTATCATTTACGTATAGCCCTCCACCAAGAATATCCTTAGGTGAAGATTTTCGGGGGTTTAATAACGAATCGAGCACAACAGACGCCTCAGATAATAGTGCAATCATTAGCGTAAATAGCAGCAATACAATTTCTAACGAAAGCAGCCACGATACAATATCCACTAATCGCGTGAACACAACTGCTGATAGAGATATAAATATGGCTACACCGGAACAGAAAAGAGCAGCTATTAGCCTATGGGCTTCTATGATGCGCGAAAATTATAGCGGAGACCCGTTATCGCTTCCGTCTTTCATTGACAAGATAAAAGTAGTAGATCTTTCAGATGATTCACTAACGCCAACACTAATAGCTTTTCTCAAATCAAAGTTGGAAGGCAAAGCTCGCGAGTCATTACCAACAGAAGTTAGTAAAGTTAGTCAGACAAAAGAAGCGTTAAGTAGCAAAATAAAACCCGACAACTCCAAAGTTGTCGCTGGCAAAATCGCAGCATTAAAAATCACCAATAACAACTATGCCGAATTTGCAAAACAGGTAGAAGAATTGTCTGATTCGTTAGAACGCTCTCTTATAATAGAAGGCATGACCCAAGCAAAAGCCCACGAAATGGCCGTGGAACAAACAATTAAGGTTTGTAGGCTCAACAGCAGATCAGACATGGTCAAATCCAGTTTAGCTTCGTCCACCTTCACCTTTTTTTTTATTAAAATCCTGCTTTGAAAGGCTAGCAATAATTTGGAAATACAGTGCCTACCAACAAATTCGAAAACCCTTGTACAATTATTGTGCAAAAAAATGTGTGCCTACATTATTTTGCTTTTATTTAAAGCTACACTGCCAATCAACATTTATCATAATAACTTTTATACAATTTCAACTTTGAATTTTTTTAACATTGTCGATTTTTAGAAATTTTTCTCTGAAACTACGTGCCTTCTACAAATTCACAAAAAATTTTCGATTTTTTTGCATCTGTGTCTACAAAATATTTTTTTTTCATAAAATAAGCCTACAGTGACTATAACAACGTATTCTAAATCCTCTAATGTGAATACCTCGTTACCAAGTGCTTATAACAACAATTTTACATTTACTCTACTTACAAACTTTTCAAAGTCTATATTTTGAGTGTCACCATAAAGTCATTGCCGCCTCTTCCCTTGAGCCAAACTAGATTTTTTTGATAAACATACACATTTTATTCAACTTTGCTATAAATTCTCAACACAAGTTATCGAATGTTACGGTAGATGTCAGATTCTGAAAAAGATTTCCAAGACGCGAGCTAAGAGGAAGTATCATTTACGTATAGCCCTCCACCAAGAATATCCTAAGGTGAAGATTTTCGGGGGTTTAATAACGAATCGAGCACAACAGACGCCTCAGATAATAGTACAATCATTAGCGTAAATAGCAGCAATACAATTTCTAACGAAAGCAGCAACGATACAATATCCACTAATCGCGTGAACACAACTGCTGATAGAGATATAAATATGGCTACACCGGAACAGAGAAGAGCAGCTATTAGCCTATGGGCTTCTATGATGCGCGAAAATTATAGCGGAGACCCGTTATCGCTTCCGTCTTTCATTGACAAGATAAAAATAGAAGATCTTTCAGATGATTCACTAACGCCAACACTAATAGCTGTTCTCAAATCAAAGTTGGAAGGCAAAGCGCGCGAGTCATTACCAACAGAAGTTAGTACAGTTAGTCGGATAAAAGAAGCGTTAAGTAGCAAAATAAAACCCGACAACTCCAAAGTTGTCGCTGGCAAAATCGCAGCATTAAAAATCACCAATAACAACTATGCCGAATTTGCAAAACAGGTAGAAGAATTGTCTGATTCGTTAGAACGCTCTCTTATAATAGAAGGCATGACCCAAGCAAAAGCCCACGAAATGGCCGTGGAACAAACAATTAAGGTTTGTAGGCTCAACAGCAGATCAGACATGGTCAAATCCATTTTAGCTTCGTCCACCTTCACCTTTTTTTTATTAAAATCCTGCTTTGAAAGGCTAGCAATAATTTGGAAATACAGTGCCTACCAACAAATTCGAAAACCCTTGTACAATTATTGTGCAAAAAAACATTATTTTCTTATAAATACAAAATAAATGTGTGCCTACATTATTTTGCTTTTATTTAAAGCTACACTGCTAATCAACATTTATCATAATAACTTTTATACAATTTCAACTTTGAATTTTTTTAACATTGTCGATTTTTAGAAATTTTTCTCTGAAACTACAGTGCCTTCTACAAATTCACAAAAAATTTTCGATTTTTTTGCATCTGTGTCTACAAAATATTTTTTTTTCATAAAATAAACCTACAGTGACTATAACAACGTATTCTAAATCCTCTAATGTGAATACCTCGTTACCAAGTGCCTATAACAACAATTTTACATTTACTCTACTTACAAACTTTTCAAAGTCTATATTTTGAGTGTCACCATAAAGTCATTGCCGCCTCTTCCCTTGAGCCAAACTAGATTTTTTTGATAAACATACACATTTTATTCAACTTTGCTATAAATTCTCAACACAAGTTATCGAATGTTACGGTAGATGTCAGATTCTGAAAAAGATTTCCAAGACGCGAGCTAAGAGGAAGTATTTATTTACGTATAGCCCTCCACCAAGAATATCCTTAGGTGAAGATTTTCGGGGGTTTAATAACGAATCGAGCACAACAGACGCCTCAGATAATAGTACAATCATTAGCGTAAATAGCAGCAATACAATTTCTAACGAAAGCAGCAACGATACAATATCCACTAATCGCGTGAACACAACTGCTGATAGAGATATAAATATGGCTACACCGGAACAGAGAAGAGCAGCTATTAGCCTATGGGCTTCTATGATGCGCGAAAATTATAGCGGAGACCCGTTATCGCTTCCGTCTTTCATTGACAAGATAAAAATAAAAGATCTTTCAGATGATTCACTAACGCCAACACTAATAGCTGTTCTCAAATCAAAGTTGGAAGGCAAAGCGCGCGAGTCATTACCAGCAGCAGTTAGTACAGTTAGTCGGATGAAAGAAGCGTTAAGTAGCAAAATAAAACCCGACAACTCCAAAGTTGTCGCTGGCAAAATCGCAGCATTAAAAATCACCAATAACAACTATGCCGAATTTGCAAACCAGGTAGAAGAATTGTCTGATTCGTTAGAACGCTCTCTTATAATACAAGGCATGACCCAAGAAAAAGCCCACGAAATGGCCGTGGAACAAACAATTAAGGTTCGTAGACTCAACAGCAGATCAGACATGGTCAAATCCATTTTAGCTTCGTCCACCTTCACCGATTCGAAAGACGTGGTCGCGAAGATGGTAATAGAGAAGAATAACGAGGTAAAAGAGAGACAAGTATTGGCATTTCGCTCCAGACCAATACGGTCAAACAATTTTAGAGGTAACTTCCGTGGTAACAATTTTAGATACAATAACAACAATTACAGGTACAGTAATACAAATAGGCAAAGTACTAGTTCAAATTATAGAGGAAATAACAATTATAGCAGAGGAGGTAACAATACAACAGAAGAGGCAACAATTCGTCCAATAACCGAATAACTACAATAGATCAAATACGACAAACAGAAACAACAATTCGAGTTCAAATAATAGAGGCACTGCTAATGTACGGAATCTAAACGCCGAAGCTCCTCAGACGCGAACACTGAGGGACGAGGAGTAAAAAGCTCTACTACACAATCCATTTCCTGTCTAAATTTAAACTACTGGATTTCATTGAGGTTAATTGTTCTGATTCCGACAAAACATGTACATTTTTAGTAGATTCGCAAGCAGATATATTCGTCATTAAAATTTCCAGTTTATCAAGAAAAGCAGAAATAAATAACAATGACATTATCGATATCACTGGTGTAACTTCTGACAAGATTACAACTTTAGGCACAATAGATACGAACATAATAGTACCGGACATTTTAATTCCACATACTCTTCATGTTGTGAGCGACTGTTTCAACATACCATCTGATGGCATACTCGGGAAATATTTCTTAAAAATAAACAAATGAATAATCAATTACGCGAACGACACAATACAAATTTATCACGGGGCAAATAGGGTTAATGTTTCAATTCTACATAGTACATCCAGCAATAGTTTAGCAATTCCACCAAGGTGTGAAGTTTTCCGGATTTTTAATATGGGTAATTCAAAAAATCCAGTTTTCGTAGATTCACATGAAGTTTCCGATGACGTTTTTACAGCCAAATGCATAGTCGACACGAAAAACCCAATTTTAAAAGTAATTAATACTACAGATGAAGTAAAATACGTAAAAGATTTCAACATTAAGACTGAAGATATTAATAACTTTAACATATACAAAATTAATAAAGCGTTAGATAATCCAGAAAGGGTAGAAGAACTAAAGTCAATTTTGATAAACCAGATGCCCACGTACGCGAACGATGAGCTAATTGAATTATGTTTAAAATATCCCGAAGTATTCGCCCTTGAAACAGACTTAATGACTTTAAATAAATTTTACCAACAAGAACTTTTTGTAAACACCAGTTTACATTAAAAATTACAGATTACCGTATTCACAGCGCAGAGAAATTAATAGACAAGTTGACAATTTACTGCAAAATGATTTGATTGAACATAGTCATTCGAATTATAACAGCCCGCTAATATTGGTACCCAAAAAAGACCCAAGAGGACAGAAAAAATACCGCATGTGTGTCGATTTTAGGGCAGTTAATAAAAAACTAATAGCCGAGAAATTCCCGCTAGCACGCGTGGATGACATTTTAGATAACCTTGGTCGAGCAAAATATTTTTCTACTTTGGACTTATACTCAGGTTTCCACCAAATCCCGTTACATAAAGATTCGAGAGACATCACCTCTTTCAGCACTGATCGTGGTGCTTTCCGTTGGATGGTTTTACCGTTCGGTTTAAATGTCGCGCCTAACTCGTTTTCACGAATGATGTCCATTGCTTTTTCCGGTATTTCCCCAAGCCAAGCCTTTTTATACGTAGACGATGTAATAGTCATAGGGTGCAGCGAGTCTCACCACCTCAACAATTTGGAGAAGGTCTTTCAAACATGTAAAAAGTTTAACTTGCGTTTAAATCCCAAAAACTGCAATTTCATGCGCTCAGAAGTCACATTTCTAGGGCGTAAATGCTCGTCCGAATGACTGCTACCGGATGATTCGAAAATAGTTGCAATTAAGAAATATCCCAAACCGTGTGATAAAGACGCGGTACAAAGATTCGTTGCATTCGCTAACTACTACAGAAGATTCATACCCAATTTCGCATCAATAGCAGCACCTTTAAACAGACTGAGCAGAAAGAAAGTAGAATTTAAATGGGATGACCAATGTGAAAGTGCGTTTGAAAAACTCCGCAAATCTCTCATTTCCCCTCAAATACTGCAATATCCGGACTTCACAAAGGAATTTACTATTACAGTTGATGCGTCGAAGATTGGTTGTGGTGCCATTTTGAGCCAAAATCACAATGGCAACTGTTTTGCTTCAAAATCATTTATTAATGCAGAACAAAAAAAGGCAATAATCGAACTGGAACCTTTGGCTATATATTTTGCTATCAAACAATTTCGACCCTATGTCTATGGTACGCATTTTAACGTAAAATCAGATCATCGTCCTTTAGTTTATTTGTTTAACTTGAAAGACCCCTCTTCAAAACTTTCACGCATAAGACTAGAACTATCGGAATACAATTTCACTAAAGAATATATAAAAGGAAAATCTAATGTCGGTGCAGATGCATTATCTCGAATTTCAATTGATCAACTTAAAAACTCAACAAATCAAATTTTAGCGGTACAAACAAGGGCAATGTCGAAACAAAACAAACAACAGCAACAAAAACATGAAGACATAGACGAAGACATAGAATAACAAGTATACGACAAATTTTCATACAACTTTTCAAAGAAAATTCCGAAGATAAAAAGCCAGATAATTCATGACAAAAACAATAATATTTCGAATATAAATATATACGCACATTTAAGGCATAAAAAACTCGAGTTAATACATATTGCGCCTGCTAACAAAATAATACATCTCGATGAATTACTTTTGAAGCTGGAAAAAGAAGCTAGTATACGCAGTATTAAACAAGCAGAATGGAAAATATTTTTCGATATCGAATCTAAAAGTTACCGGGAACAAAATTCTAAAACATTTAGAAATTATATTGACTGACGCCGTAGAAACAGTGACCGACAACGACAAAAAACTTAAGCTGATGACAATCTACCATAACGATCCGATAACAGGTGGACATTGTGTAAGCAAAAAACTATACGCGAAATTACTTACTAAATATTATTGGAAGAATATGACACGTGAAATTGCAAATTGTAAAAAATTGTGAAAAATGTTTGGTAAACAAAGTAAAACCAAAAAACAAAGAAAGAATGATACTTACGCCAACTCCCTGCAAACCTTTCGATATCGTCGTTATGGACACTATAGGACCCTTACCTCAGTCAATTAATGGTAATAAGTTCGCAGTTACCATTATATGTGGCTTAACAAAATATTTAGTAACAATACCAATACCCGATAAAAGCGCTAAAACTGTCGCTTGTGCCATTTTCGAATGTTTTATTTTGATATACGGCACTATGAAATCAATAAAAACCGACCTTGGCACAGAATTCAAAAACGAAATATTTTCAGAATTAACGAAACTTTTAAAAATTGCACATAATTTTTCTACACCATATCACCACGAAACAGTTGGCACAGTTGAAAGAAACCACTGAGTTTTTAATGAGTATTTACGGGCTTACTTAAAAGACAACTTCGATGATTGGGACGTTTATTTACGTTATTTCACTTTTTTGCATAATACAACGACAAACACTGTATTCGATAATAAGCTAACACCGTATGAATTAATATTCGGAAAGAAAGCAAATTTGCCACTCGAAATGCAAAAAGATGAAATTGACCCAATCTACAATATTGAAAATTACGCGAAGAAGAAAAATATCGTTTTCAAAAAACAAACTCGCTCGCGGAAAAATACGTTAAAAAGCACAATATCGGTTAATGTTCATGACAAGGTTCTATTACAAAAAGAACCTCGCGATAAACATGCTAGCATTTACCAGGGTCCACACGTCGTAACAAAAATCGACGGCGTTAACATAACATATTTTGATAAAACAAAGAACAAAGAAAAGACAGTACATAAAAATAGGATATGAAAAATTGTAACCTAAATAGCTTGAGAATACAAAAATCAATATTTTATTTTTTCAAATAAATAGTATTTTTCTAAACATACATTAAAAAAGAAATACATAACATTTACCTTACAACAGAAAAAATATATATCTTAACTTTACTAGTTAGTATTAAACATTACTCACCTTAGCATAAAATTTAATAAGTAGCTAGTAATAACAACCTACTTCAAAACGTTCTTTTAAGATGTGAACTTTTTTTGAATTGTATGAAGTGTTTTGAACGAGCGAAAACGAGGAATGGATTCAGTAAAACATAAATTCGCTCACTCAAGGCAATTTACATCATCTGGGTCAAGAAGAGTTGGTCAAGATTGATCACCTTGACAAACTCTTCTTTTCCAAAGGGGGATGATGTAATGGAACCATGCAAATATATTTTTAGAACCTACATAGCATAATAGGGCCCTTAAGATATAAATAGTAATAGAACTAG
This sequence comes from Eurosta solidaginis, assembly GCF_040869045.1. NCBI lineage: Eukaryota > Metazoa > Arthropoda > Insecta > Diptera > Tephritidae > Eurosta > Eurosta solidaginis. The sequence goes on from NW_027136959.1 coordinate 49,972, forward strand.
CTTTAATGACATTCGCCGCAGCGCAACCGCAACCAAGTTAACGTGCTTTAAAAAGCTCTACGATAGGTAGAGACAAAAAATGAAAATGAAATCAAGTTAAGTCAATTGTAGTGGTTCACGCGCGCCGGATGCCAATTTAGCTACTCAGCTAAAAGTCGTGATAAAAGTTCTGTGAAATCAATATATATATATTTTAAATAAAGAAAAGAGACTAATCACTAAACCTCCTAAAAGGAAATAAAATTTGAGTGTTTTTAATTAGTGCATTTAAGAATATAAATGGAGCTCCCAATGGCGCGTGGCCATTGCCCACAATCACACAGTGCTAAAGTGCAAGGTTCCAAGATGGAGCCTCTTCATATAATCCTCGGCGCATCTACATAATTAAAATTTTACAAGGACCCTGGATAAAATTTTTAAAATGTGGACCAAAGTTTGCAGACATCATTGAATTCAATAGTCTTCATTAAATCAAAACGATATTTTAGAATGAAAGTCGACCGATTTTAAGTTGAAAGATGTTTACTGCTGTTTTCCGGCCTTATGATATAAAAGCTCATTATACATGACCGCGTAGCTTCAGTTTTGAGACTAGTTCGACTGTCCACTACAGGGTGGTAGCACACATGGTCATTATTTCGACTGTCTTGGGAAAGCTTTTGCTTTACTACTTTGAGTGTTCTTGCGAAGGACAAAGCCTCACCTGGTAAATACATATGTGTGCCTACGTATTCACATTTGTAAAAGGAGCCGTAACGTGTAGGTGATATTTAAACTTGGTTGACAGGCTATAATCAATGTGATTCACTGCAAGGGACTAGTTTTGTATAGGGCCGCGAACTTTATGTCGAACCGGGAGACTTGGGTATTGAAGGATGAAGTGTGAAAATCAAAATAAACATTTCAGACGGTATTGTATAGTTTCGCAAATAAACAGCAGATTTTTGAATGTAATCCCAAATGATTTTTAAAAACCTTCTTATACGTACATATATCCTCAACATAAGTATGAGGTAAGAATCATTTGAAAGGAGTGTTTTTGCCCCTAGAACCTACTAAAGGATTTTGCATCACTGATTTGGCTTATTCTCTCACCCAATCGCAATATAAAATTTTTTTAAAAATCTGCACATTTTTGGTTTTTTTTAACAACTTGAGGACAATTGGAAAAAAATTTGAAACGCCTTGGGTCATTTTATTTGAATTCATTGTTCATTATTAATTTTTTGAACAAAATATGCTAAGTGAGCATATAAATTTATTATATAACTTTTCTTTAAAAAAAAATAAATAAATGTAAGGCGCGATAACCTCCGAAGAGATCTAAGGCCGAGCTTCTCTTCCAATTTGCGTCGTGCTCCTCTTTCTTTTCCCTACAAATTGGCCGGACGGGACCTACATGTTTTATGCCGACTCCCAACGGCATCTGCAAGGCATATGAGTTTTCACTGAGAACTTTTCATGGCAGAAATACACCCGGAGCGCTTGCCAAATACTGCCGAGGGGCGACCCCGCTTAGAACAATTTTCTTCTAATTGAAAACCCTTATTTCTAAAATTTTGATGTTGCTTTGCCCGGGGTGTGAACCCAGGGCATACGGTGTGGTAGGCGGAGCACGCTACCATCACACCACGGTGGTCCGTGTCCGTGTTAAGCTGACATTGAAAACGGCTGTTTTTTTTAAATAACGTTTGAACAGTTAAATAGAGTTAAATTTCGCAATTAGTTTCTTATAACTGGCAGTGACGTGCATCCGTCGATACCACTTTCGACCATATCCGACCAATTTTAGACATGAACAATAAATGGTCTAAACATTCTTATACTGTTTTCACACGGAAACTTAATGATATCATTTCAACTTCTAATGAAATCGTAAATTGTTTGCTTTCACACAGAAGTAGTTGCTCGATTAGTTGATGAAATGTCAAGCGAATAAAGTGACAATGCTATATGACAGACAATGACATTTTTAAGCACTGAACACACCAAAAACTAAGAAGCGGAACGCTGCCAACAGATTTGCATTGAGCTTTTGATTTCATTAGGCATTCGATTAGTCACTAAAATAATTATAGATTCGAATTTTGTAGGGAAGATTGAGCTCAATAAGAGCCTTAATGTAGAAAACTGCCTTTATTATTCAATAAGCCGTGTGTGTGAAAATAGTATTAAACGAGTAGAAAATATAGTAACGTGCTGGACGACGCCGCCGCCGCTGCCGAATGTCAAAAATATAGGCGGCGTATATCTTTAATAGGTACAATGGAAATTTAATCACGATAGAAAAACTTATAGTTTACCTGTAAGACACGATGATGGCTGGATGCGATGCCGATGATGGTTATCAAAAGACTCATCGTTCCTGCCAATCATTAGTTACTTCTCTCTTAGTATGCAAGTGATCACTGGTGATTTTCTCATGACAGAGTTGCTTTGTAGGGAACTGCTGAATTGGGAGAACACCAGCGATTCCCAACCATTGCATTCAACCATTGCTTCAACATTGCCGCCGGCCTTGCAATTCTGAGGAATTGAAACTACTAAAGGAGAAGATCCTTAAGGTGGTAACGTGAAAGAAGGTATTACCTACATGAATTCAATTATAAGAATGTACTAGTCTCTATCCTAGCATGCGTGCAATAATAACCAATTATTGAGCTTTTTCAATGTGCTTTAATTCATAATTCGTTATAAATTCATAATTGCTGCCCCGTAGGGGTTATAATGTAACGGCGACTTATATGATTAATTACCCAGATAGTATAATTCATGTATTAAGTTCAGTTCAATTTAATACTTAGAGTGACTTAATAAAAATTACATTACTACAAAAAATTACAGTACCCATTAAGGGGTCGCTGTGCTTTAAAGGACACATGGGCCAGAAAGGACCCATCCAAACACGGAATTTTGGGCTGTCGGATAGCCTGGATTAAAAGAGATGATAAACGCTAAAGGTTAGTTTGGTAAAACAACTATGTCGGCCACTTGAACTCTTTTATCAGTTCCATGGTATATATTGGTGACCCTAACCAAGCGCCATTCATTAGGTACAAGATTTTCAGGGCGAACTACAACTAGGTCATCGATGGCAATATCCTTTTGAGGAGACTTCCATTTATGACGTTTGTGAAGTTCCTTTAAATATTACTCCTTCCTGCGAATGTTGTTGACTAAGAGCCTTAAGTTTTGCCATCGGTTGATTAATGAGATTGGATTTGTTTCGATTGAGGGTTCCGGTGGGGCGAGTATTGACCCCCAGTTAGAAAATGACCCGGAGTGAGAGCTGCGCAATCAGCGGGGTCGTTGGAATTACGTGATATCGGTCTTGAATTTAGACAGGCTTCGACGCAACAAAGAAGGGTTTGAAATCCTCAAAGCTGAATTTCTGAGAAGCAGCGGTACGACGAAGATGGAATTTTAAACTTTTAACACCTGCTTCCCAGAGACCACCCATATGAGGAGCTTCTGCCGGGATAAAATACCAGGAGACTTCTTGAAGGCTAAATAGGTTGCACACGGGCTCTTGGGTTATGGTTTTTTAAAGTCCCTTTTAAGAACGGTGGATGCGCCTACAAAGTTAGTTTCATTATCCGAAAAGATATTTTTTGGACAGCTTCTTCTGGCAATGAACCTTGAAAATGCGCCTAGAAAGGTTTCTGTTGAAAGATCGCTGGCAGCTTATAAGTGAATCACTTTCGTAGAAAAGCATACAAAAACACAAGCGTAACCTTTAGTCATCTTGTAAAATCTTCCCGAAAAGCTTTTAATGTCGAATGGACCTGCGAAATCTACACCTGTATTTTCAAAGGGTCTGGAAAGTACGGTCCGTTCTTCCGGGAGAGCCGCAATACTTTGACATTAATTTTGTTTTCTGTGTATAACACATGGTTTACAATTATGAATGACGGTCTTTATGAGATTTTTGGCTTTCGGAATCCAATATTGTTGGCGCAGTAACCGAAATACCAATTGATTTCCGCCATGAAGAGAGCCCTTGTGAGTAAGTTCTACCAACAACTTTGCAAAATAACAACTATAGGGCAAAATAATCGGACGCTCTTCGTCTTCAGACAACATCTGCGAATTTATCAGTCGGCCGTTGGCTCGAATTACACCATGAATATCGAGGAATGGGTTTAAGGAGAGAATTTTACTCTTTGACGATATTGCAATTTTAGCGCTAAGATTCTTGTGTTCCTCTGGAAAGTGATTCATCTGGGTAAGTATTATGCGCCGAACTTGAATTTTAGAAATTTCTTCTCCAGAAATAATTAGAGAGGGGTAAGAATGAACCCGTCGGGTATATCGGTTAGTTCGATTGTAGAACCTAAACACATATGCCAAGACCCGCAGTGCACGCGGAAGCGACGAAAATCTTTCTAAGGGATCCTCCTGCTTCGACACTGGTGAAGTGTGTGCCTTTAATCCCCTCGCTTCCAGCGTAATGTCGTCTATATCTACATCCAAGGAAGGTCATTGTTCTACGCATTTAGCTAACCACGAGGGGCCGTTGCCACCACAACTTATTCGAGCATAAGTCCTGTGGGCATGTTCCTCTGCTACCAAGATCCGCGGAATTATCCTTGGAATCAACGTGACTCCAATGCCTAACGCTGAGAGCATCCTGGATCTTTGCCACTCGATTAGCGACAAAGGTGGTCCAAGAGCATGGCCTTTTTCTTAACCACGCGAGAACGATGGTAGAATCTGTCCAGCAATATATATTGTAACGAAGCTTTTCCGTCCCGGCGCTTCTCCAATAAGTGCTAGGGGTATACTCGCCTTGTCCAAGGTTCGCTTACAATTTATTTGTAAATTTGGGACACCGTGCAAATCGTTTTCATATAAATTCACCTTATTTATCTAATTCTATATATGTATGTACACTATAATTAAAATGAAAAGTTTTACGTAATCAAAAGAAGAAATATTTGTTGTTTTCGTTCCACTGTATGCTCGCTCTATACTGCGTGGTGAGCCAACGGTACTCGTGTCCCGTTATGACGCCTCGAAGGTCGTTGCTTGTGTGTGTGTAAATGTGTTTTGTGACGCACTGCGTCGGCGTGCGTGTCCCGTTAGGAACGTCCCGTTAGGACGCCCGGCTGGTCGTTGCCTGAGTGCGCGTAAAACGTGTTTCGGTGACGCCTTGCGTTGGCGTGTATGCACGCAACCCTAGTGTGGTACACGTCGTGTATTTGCGTGACTCTGCTGTGGTCCCCGTAGTATGTGTGCATAGTGCTGTTGTGGCCAGCGTGGTGCGGTGACCAACGAAATGTTCTTGCGTAGCGCTGTTGTGGCCCGCGTCGTATGTTGGCGCTTGCGGTCAGCGTAGTGGGTTGGCGCAATGCTATGGCCAACGTAGTATGTTTGCGATTGTGACCAGCGTGGTAGTTTGGCTGGCGAATGTCACTTACTCGCGGGGCGCGTCACTGTGGTGGTGCCGTTGCTCACGAGGTCTCAAGCGGTGTTTGGTGGTATAACCGACACATTCACCACTTGAGGCCACGACTTACTCCTGTGAAACGACCTGTCCGCATGGTAGAACCGACAACTTCAAGGGACGCTCCACAAGTAGCTCTGGTCACGGCCACAGCTCCGTGCTAACTAACTTCTGTCCTGCTGTGTTGCTCCTTTTATTGCTTTGTTTGGTATTGCTGGCTCGAATGGTTGCGTTGCCATGGTTGCTTCGATGTTGCGAACGCTCGTTACATTGCTGAGATTTGTTAGTTTGTTGTGTTGGCATTAAAGTGTTGTGCTTACCCGTTGTGTTGCTGAGACTTGTTGGTTGGTCTGCTGCTATAGCCTTTTGTGACTGGCTGTTGTGTCAATGCTGTATTGAACTTGTTGGTTGGTCTGTTGCTATAGCATTTTGTGACTGACTGTTGTGTTGTATCGAATTTGATGTATGCTGTATTGAACTTGTTGGTTGGTCTGTTGCTATAGCCTTTTGTAACTGGCTGTTGTGTTAGTGCTGTATCGAATATGATGTGGGGTCGTTTTGTGTGGGCCAAATTAATGGTGTTATATTTGGTCCTCACACTCCCCCCCCCCCCCCACTTCGGAGAGTGAGCCCCTGGTATTCAGTAGTCGTATGCGCGCCTTGCTTTTCATTATGGTGACCCGGTATTTCTCTGTCACGAATCGTGTTCGGGAGTAGGTTCTGCCTTCGGCGATGCGTCGGAGTTTGTCCCGTACCTCCCCTGCTATCTCCGTGAATCGGTCCAGCATTGGTCCGTCTGCGTCTTTAGCCTCGATGGTTATTACTTGGAGGTCTTCTGTTGTCGTGTGAGGCTTCGTTTTGGTGTCCGGTATTAAGGGGTGGGTGGATCGTGGGAGTGGTCCGACGAAATCGACGCATACCGTGGCGAATGGTTCTTAGGCCGCCTGTGTGAGCATCTTTCCTGCTGGTTTTTGCTGTACCTCCTTGTATTTCTGGCAAGATTCGCACTGCCGTACATATCGACTGATATCCCGAAACATGCCGGGCCAGTAATACCGGTTGGCAATCCGTGCTACCATCCGGCGGATGCCGATGTGTCCAGCGCTTGGGATATTGTGGTTTTCTTCTAACACTCGTTGTCGCAGTGGTGTTGGTACACAAAATTTCCAAGGGACCGTTTCCTCGTCTTGTGACCGGCAGGGAATATGGCGTTACAGTTGCCCATCTTGTATCATGTAGTCAGAAAATTTCTCGGGGTTAGTGCGCACTTCGCCGACGCGCTTGTGCCACCACTTGCATTGTGGCTCTGTAGTCGTAGGGTCTCCAGTGGATGCCGTGATAGTGCGTCCGCTACCAGGTTCAGCTTCCCTTTCCTGTACTCGATGTCGAAAGTGTGTTGTTGAAGCTCCAAGGCCCATCGTGCTATACGGCCTGAAGGGCTTTCGATGGAGTTTAACCACTTTAGAGACATATGGTCCGTGATTACCTTGAATCGGTATCCTTCCAAGTATGGCCTCATCTTGCGTATTCCCCAGACTATCGCGAGGCACTCTTTCTCGGTGGGTGAGTAGTTGGTTTCCGCCTTGTTGAGTTTCCTGCTGGCGTAGGCGATCACGCGTTCTCCGCCTTCCAGGTCCTGTGTCAATACCGCACCCAGCCCGAAATTGCTGGCGTCCGTTTGTAAGGTGAAGGTCTTGGTGAAGTCCGGGCAGGCAAGTATCGGTGCTTCAGTGAGCTTTTGATTTAAGACCTCGAAGGCCTCCTGTTGTTCGGCCCCCCACTTCCAGTGTTTGCCCTTTTTCAGCAGGGTTGTGAGTGGTTGGCTGATCGTGGCGAAGTCGGGTACGAAACGTCGGTACCAGGATGCTATACCGAGATATTGGCGTACGTCTTTCACGTTCGTTGGTGGCTTCAAGTCTTTGATGGCTGTGACTTTTACGGGGTCGGTGTGAATTCCTTTGTCGCTTACTGGGTGTCCTAGGTATCGGATTTCCTTCTTGAAGAATTCGCATTTCTCCGGATTTATTCTGAGGTTGGCGCGCTGTAGTCGTAGCATTACTTCTCTCAGATTGCGATTGTGCTCCTCCACAGTGGATCCTATGACGATTATGTTATCGAGGTATGCGAAGGCGTGGGGTTCCATTTCAGGCCCAATAACCTGATCTAGTGCTCTTTGAAACGTTGCGGGTGCAGAGTGCAGGCCGAAAGGCATAACGCGCCACTGGAATAATCCGCGTCCCGGTACTGTGAAAGCTGTGTAGGGCCGGCTCTTGGGCTCCAGTGGTATTTGCCAGTAGCCCTTCTTCAAGTCCAAGCTGCTGATGTACTTCGCTCGTCGTAGTTTGTCCAGGATGTGTTGTATTCTGGGTAAGGGGTATGCGTCGGGTACGGATCGGGCGTTGAGCGTAGTCCACGCATAACCTCCACTTCCTGTTTTTCTTCTTGGCCAGTACGATCGGTGCGCTGTGTGGGCTACAGGATGGCTCGATGCATCCTTTCTGGAGCAAGTCGTCAACTTCGCTGTTGATGATTTGATGATTTTCTGCATGGCTGGGTTGCGTGGGAAGTAACGTTGCTTGATGGGGCGTTCGTCCGTCAGGACAATATTGTGCTCGGCTATTGTCGTCACTCCACTCATGCTCTCGAATTTTCGGAGTTCCTTTGCCAGAAAACCGTGCACTCGTTCCGCTTCTTCTTGTATGTCGTCGTCGTTGTTTTGCATAATGTCGTCGTGCTTGAAGTTACTACTGCTCGCTGCTGTCACACTCTGAATGGTTCCAGATGGGGTTCCAGGGGTATCGTACTCGGCGTTACCCTTTCTCGCTCGTGTTATACTCTGATTAGTCCCCGGGGTGTCGTACCTGGCGATATCCGTTCTGGCTGATGGTTTACTTTGAATTGTCCCAGGGCTGTCGTACCTGGCGATATTCGTTCTTGATGATGTTGAATTTTGAATAGTCCCAGGGCTGTCGTACCTGGCGATATCCGTTCTGGCTGATGGTGTACTTTGAATAGTCCCAGGGCTGTCGTACCTGGCGATATCCTTTCTTGATGATATTGAACTTGGAATAGTCCCAGGGCTGTCGTGCCTGGCGATATTCGTTCTTGCTGGTGTTGTTCTCTGAATAGTTTCTGGCGCGGCTCCAGGATTCGGTGTGTGCTGGGTAAGGGCTCTGGTTAGCACGAGGTGGCCTTCTCCACATGATATGGTGGCTCCCATGCTTCCTAGAGTATCTAGGCCCAGTATGATGTCGTCGATCGCTCCGGGCATGACGTGTAAAACTGTGTGAAGTGACGCTTCTCCGAGGCGTACCTCAGTCCTTATGGCGTCGAAGATGGTAGTGCTAGTCCCGTTTGCCATCTTTATTTTGATGGCCACTCTCACCATTTCTCCGCTTCCCGAGTTCACCACACGTTCTGCTAAGCTGCTCGAGACGAAACTCCTTGATGCCCGTCGATGACCGTAGAGGCGACCATGCTCTTGGTACATTGTTACTGCCGTTTCAGCGCTGGGTTCCTTGGGTATCGTTACTGCCGTTTCGGCGCTAGGTCCCTTGGGCTCACGGCGCCATCTTCTTCGTGGAGCCTTCTGTCGTTTCCCTGACGTCGGCGGCAGCATTAGATGGTTCGTATATCGTTGCGGCCACATTCACAGCAACAAATTTTCTGTGGGTTTCGGCACCTATTGGTGTTATGTCCTCGTTCGCCGCATCTCCTGCATACGTCGTTGGGGTCGTATCTCTGCCTGGAGGCGTGCGGTTCGTTAGGTTCGGTGGTGGTGGTGGTTGTGTTGCAGGTTTTGATGGTGACACCCGGGTTGTGTCGCTGGCGATGTGTCCCGTAACTTCGCGGTGATGTCCGCCTGATGATCTTCGATAGTCCTCGCGTATGTTCTCGTATTCTTCGTCAAGTGTCAGGAGCTCTGCGAGACTAGTGAAGTCCCTCCGACGGATGTAAAGCTGGTAATCGGGGTGGCGGTTACGGAAGATTCGTTCCAGCAGCTGTTCGCTGGTGTACCCTGCGTGTCTCATCAATCTCTGGATTCCTAGTACGTAGTCCTTATACCTCTCCTTGTTGTGCTGCCTTCGTTGGCGTATGTCGTCGTCGAGCCGCTCATAGTACCTGACTGGTAGGAAGAAACGTAAAAAATCCTTTTTGAAGCTTGTCCACTCTCCCCAGTGCGCATTGTTATTGCGGTACCATTGTAGCGCGGCGCCCCCTAGTAGCTCGGGCATGGGTTTTGGCAGGAGGTCCACGTTTAGCGCGTGTACTTCGGCTAACTCCTCTAACCGTTCGATGAACGCTAACGGGTCCCGTCCACCTTCATACTTTACGGACCACTTTCTTACCTGGTCGATGATGGGCGCGAACACCACGGTCGGTGCTTGAGTTACCTGGCATGTATAGTTTAGGGCTGGTGCGTCATTCCCGCTGGTAAGTACGGTTGCGTGGGTTGAGATGTGCCGGTTGATGATGCCATAATTTCTGATGGTACGTGCTGTTGTGTGGGTACTGTACTCCTGGGAGGTGCCTGAGATGTACCGTTGGGTGGTACCGCTATTCCTGATGGTAATTACTGTTGTGTGGGTACTGTATTCCTGGGAGGAAACGCGAATTGAGTTTGTTCTACTGTTGTAACAGCGACCTTCGGTGTGCCTCCTCCGTTCGACGGAGTCGGTGTCTTAACCTCATTTACGTCGCTCATGTGCGTAGTTTCCTTGTAGGTGGCTTGTAGGGATAAAAAAAATTTCGTGGATTTCCGAGTCCGTATTTGTCTTTGAGGCCAGTGCTGCTATGCGCTTTCGGATTTCTCGGGTGGTACTTGTCTGCTGAATACTCAATTCCTGTGTGATGGATATCAGCTGCTCCTTTGAAATTGTGTCTAACTGCGTGGTATCGATCTGGTCGACCATTTTGTGGTTAGGTTTCTCGTCAGGAATGTTCCTTCTGACGTGGTAACGATTTGCAGGGTCCTGCTCGGGCACCAATTGTAACGAAGCTTTTTCCGTCCCGGCGCTTCTTCAATAAGTGCTAGGGGTATACTCGCCGTGTCTAAGGTTCGCTTACAATAGATTTGTAAATTTGGGACACCGTGCAAATCGTTTTCATATAAATTCACTTTATTTCTCTAATTCTATATATGTATGTACACTATAATTAAAATGGAAACTTTTATGTAATCAAAAGAAGAAATATTTGTTGTTTTCGTTTCACTGTATGCTTGACTGCGTGGTGGGCCAACAGTACTCGTGTCCCGTTATGACGCCTCGATGGTCGTTGCTTGTGTGTGTGTAAATGTGTTTTGTGACGCACTGCGTCGGCGTGCGTGTCCCGTTAGGAACGTCCCGTTAGGACGCCCGGCTGGTCGTTGCCTGAGTGCCTGTAAAACGTATTTCGGTGACGACCTGCGTTGGCGTGTATGTACGCAACCCTAGTGTGGTTGACGTCGTGTATTTGCGTCCCTCCGCTGTGGTCACCGTAGTATGTGTGCGTAGTGCTGTTGTGGCCAGCGAGGGGCGGTGACCAACATAATGTGCTTGCGTAGCGCTGTTCTGGCCCGCGTCGTATGTTGGCGCTTGCGGTCAGCGTAGTGGATTGGCGTAATGCTATGGCCAACGTAGTATGTTTGCGATTGTGACCAGCGTGGTAGTTTGGCTGGCGAATGTCACCTGCTCGTGGGGTGCGTCACTGTGGTGGTGCCGTTGCTCACGAGGTCTCAAGCGGTGTTTGGTGGTATAACCGACACATTCACCACTTGAGGCCACGACTTACTCCTGTGAAACGACCTGTCCGTATGGTAGAACCGACAACTTCAAGGGACGCTCCACAAGTAGCTCTGTTCACGGCCACAGCTCCTTGCTAAGTAACTTCTGTCCTGCTGTGTTGCTCCTTTTATTGCTTTGTTTGGTATTGCTGGCTCGAATGGTTGCGTTGCCATGGTTGCTGTTCGATGTTGCGAACGCTCGTTGCGTTGCTGAGACTTGTTTGTGACTGGCTGTTGTGTCAATGCTGTATTGAACTTGTTGGTTGGTCTAATGCTATAGCCTTTTGTGACTGGCTGTTGTGTTAGTGTTGTATCGAATATGATGGGTGCTGTATTGAGCTTGTTGGTTGGTCTGTTGCTATAGCCTTTTATGACTGGCTGTTGTGTTTGTGCTGTATCGAATAGGATGTGGGGTCGTTTTGTGTGGGCCAAATTAAAGGTGTTATATTTGGTCCTCACACTCCCCCCCCCCCCCCCCCCCCCCCCCCCCACTCCGGAGAGTGAGCTCACGGTATTCAGTAGTCGTATGCGCGCCTTGCTTTTCATTATGGTGACCCGGTATTTCTCTGTCACGAATCGTGTTCGGGAGTAGGTTCTGCCTTCGGCGATGCGTCGGAATTTGTCCCGTACCTCCCCTGCTATCTCCGGGAATAGGTCCAGCATTGGTCCGTCTGCGTCTTTAGTCTCGATGGTTATTACTTGGAGGTCTTCTGTTGTCGTGTGTGGCTTCGTTTTGGTGTCCGGTATTATGGGGTGGGTGTTGTCCTCGGTGCTTAGTTGTGGAGCTGCGTGAGAGTGGTATGAGGTGGTAGTGTTTTGTATGGTTTCCTTGGGCTTTCGGCCGTCTCGTAGGAACCGTGCCAGCATTTCTGTGCTCTTCTTGCTCGCCATTTCCTCCGTGAACGGCTGTTTACACAGTCCGGGCATTCCTTCTCCGCTCCCTGTATATCGTAAAACCCTCTCCATATTCTCGGCTACGTATACGCCACAATCGTTGTTGTTGAGTTGTTAGGGCACCTCGAGTATTAGTTCCTGCACTTTAAAACCGTCGTGGCCGTACCGCTGTATGTATTCCCACCGGAGGAAATCTGCCCAAACCTGGGTTGCGTGGGGGACTCTGGCCCTGTGCATTGAGTCTGCTACCCATATATATCGTTCCTGCCAGCATTCCGTGTCGGTGACGTGGTGGGTGACTGCTGCGTTTGCCAGACCGAGCAGGTACCAGTGGTTAGCTGTGTTGTTGGGTGCTAGGACCGCACTCTTGCCAAACAGGTCGACGTTCCTCCGTGTTACTCTTCTGGGTCAGCTGCCAGATCACGAACGGGCTGAGAGTCGTATTTGGTTGCTCATGTTGCTCTTCCAGTCCCTTTGCCCAAGCGTCAATGGCGGTGTCGGTCAACCATCTCGATTCTCTGAGAGTGTCGAGGTCAGTCGTATAGGGGGGTATGCCGCCTGGTCCTGTCGGGAATATTATTTTAGGCGTGTCTCTCGGCGGTGGGGCTGTCTCCTTATCCGAGGAGAGCTCGATAATTTTCGGCGACTGTGGCTTTTCCGGTGGAGCTGTGTCCTCATTGGAGGGGAACTCGATGGCTGCCGGCAACTGCCCTGCCTTCACTTCTATCCTACCGAGTGTGAATGTTATCGGCGATGCTCCGGTCTTATTGTGGGCCTTGGCCGTGACTGGTTCGGTGTTCGTGGTGTTGTCATTGGTGCCCGTGATGTGTGGTAGTTTAATGATGCGTGCGACGTCAGCGTACCTGTTTGCGCGAGTAGTTCCACGCGTGTTGTTGACGTCGCCGCCTGTAGTATTTAATGGTGTAATGCCGTGTACGACGTCAGCGTACCTGTTTGCGCGTATAGTTGCACGCGTGTGGCTGACGTCGGCGCCTGTAACTCCTTCCAGCAATACGGCCCTCGGGCGTTTTGCTTCCTCCTCCTCGTAGCGCTGGCGCATACGCTTGACGCTGTTGGTTAGTCTAGCGTTATAGCTCTGCATTGTAGATTATTGGTTTGTGAAAAAAATGCGTAGCAAAAGAAAACGATGTTGTCACCTCGGTGGTTTGCGTTGGAATAACCGGCGATTGATTGTCCTTGATATTAATTAATAATATAAAAAATTGTTCTCCCTGAATTTGTTTGGTTTCACGAGATGATCTCTGCTGTATGATATGCTTTTAGTTCCGCGATGTTGACAGTTTTTTTCCTTTCCTCCGTTTGGTTTTCGTATTTTGAGTATCACTGGGGATACATATCCTAGGATTTGGTAGGGTCCGTCATATTTGGGGGCCAACTTTGCCGCGAAATTTTCCCCGGCCTTGGAGATATGGTGTTCCTTGGCGGGCACTAGTTCGCCGACTACGGGGGTCCATTTTCTCCGCCGTAGATTGTAATGCCGTGCTTGGTCTGCCGCTGCTCGTTCCATGTTCTGCCTCACTATTCTGAATGCCTCTTGCATTCTGTCGGATTTTTCTTCTGCCATGGTGGTGGCTGTGCCTGTCCCAAGGTTGACCTCGTCAAACAATGCCCCTGGTAATCGCGGTTCCCGTCCTTGTACGAGGAAGGCTGGACTGTACCCTGTGGACGCGGTTACACTGGTGTTGATGGCCAGCTCGATCTCTGGGAGAAAGTCGTCCCATTTGATGCGTTGTGATTTGGTGAGTTGCGCTATGATCCTCTTTACCGTTCTGTTCGCCCGTTCCGCCGGGTTTTCTTGCGGTGTGTAGGGCGCCGTGAATTGTTGTCGTATCCCCATTTCCTTGAGGTAACGCTGCCATATTGTGCTGGTGAACTGAACGCCGTTGTCCGATATCAGTATTTTGGGAGCACCAAATCTTGCTAGGATGCGTTCTCTGAACGCGCGGCGAAGGGCCTCTGCTGTCGCACGCCTCATGGGAGCCAATTCCACCCATTTGCTGAAGAGGTCGAAAAATACTAATAACAGTGTTCCCGTGTGTGGATCGTGGGAGTGGTCCGACGAAATCGACGCATACCGTGGCGAATAGTTCTTAGGCCACCTGTGTGAGCATCTTTCCTGCTGGTTTTTGCTGTGCCTCCTTGTATTTCTGGCAAGACTCGCACTGCCGTACATATCGACTGATATCCCGAAACATGCCGGGCCAGTAATACCGGTTGGCAATCCGTGCTACCGTCCGGCGGATGCCGATGTGTCCAGCGCTTGGGATGTTGTGGTTTTCTTCTAACACTCGTTGTCGGAGTGGTGTTGGTACACAAAATTTCCAAGGGACCGTTTCCTCGTCGTGTGACCGGCAGGGAATATGGCGTTACAGTTGCCCATCTTGTATCATGTAGTCAGAAAATTTCTCGGGGTTAGTGCGTACTTCGCCGACGCGTTTGTGCCACCACTTGCGTTGTGGCTCTGTTGTCGTTGCTCGGCGTAGGGTCTCCAGTGGCTGCCGTGATAGTGCGTCCGCTACCAGGTTCAGCTTCCCTTTCCTGTACTCGATGTCGAAAGTGTGTTGTTGAAGCTCCAAGGCCCATCATGCTACACGGCCTGAAGGGCTTTCGATGGAGTTTAACCACTTTAGAGACATATGGTCCGTGATTACCTTGAATCGGTATCCTTTCAAGTATGGCCTCATCTTGCGTATTCCCCAGACTATCGCGAGGCACTCCTTCTCGGTGGGCGAGTAGTTGGTTTCCGCCTTGTTGAGTTTCCTGCTGGCGTATCGGTGCTTCCGTGAGCTTTTGCTTTAAGATCTCGAAGGCCTCCTGTTGTTCGGCCCCCCACTTCCAGTGTTTGCCCTTTTTCAGCAGGGTTGTGAGTGGTTGGCTTATCGTGGCGAAGTCGGGTACGAAACGTCGGTACCAGGATGCTATACCGAGATATTGGCGTACGTCTTTCACGTTCGTTGGTGGCTTCAAGTCTTTGATGGCTGTGACTTTCTCGGTGTCGGTGTGAATTCCCTTGTCGCTTACTAGGTGTCCTAGGTATCGGATTTCCTTCTTGAAGAATTCGCATTTCTCCGGATTTATTCTGAGGTTGGCGCGCTGTAGTCGTAGCATTACTTCTCTCAGATTGCGATTGTGCTCCTCCACAGTGGATCCTATGACGATTATGTCATCGAGGTATGCGAAGGCGTGGGGTTCCATTTCAGGCACAATAACCTGATCTAGTGCTCTTTGAAACGTTGCGGGTGCAGAGTGTAGGCCGAAAGGCATAACGCGCCGCTGGAATAATCCGCGTCTCTGTACTGTGAAAGCTGTGTAGGGCCGGCTCTTGGGCTCCAGTGGTATTTGCCAGTAGCCCTTCTTCAAGTCCAAGCTGCTGATGTACTTCGCTCGTCGTAGTTTGTCCAGGATGTGTTGTATTCTGGGTAAGGGGTATGCGTCGGGTACGGATCGGGCGTTGAGCTGCCGATAGTCCACGCATAACCTCCACTTCCTGTTTTTCTTCTTGGCCAGTACGATCGGTGCGCTGTGTGGGCTACAGGATGGCTCGATGCATCCTTTCTGGAGCAATTCGTCAACTTCGCTTTTGATGATTGTCTGCATGGCTGGGTTGCGTGGGAAGTAACGTTGCTTGATGGGGCGTTCGTCCGTCAGGACAATCTTGTGCTCGGCTATTGTCGTCACTCCACTCATGCTCTCGAATTTCCGGAGTTCCTTTGCCAGAAAACCGCGCACTCGTTCCGCTTCTTCTTGTACGTCGTCGTCGTTGTTTTGCATAATGCCGTCGTGCTTGAAGTTACTACTGCTCGGTGCTGTTACACTCTGAATGGTTCCAGATGGGGCTCCAGGGGTTTCGTACCCGGCGTTACCCTTTCTCGCTCGTGTTATACTCTGATTAGTCCCCGGGTGTCGTACCTGGCGATATCCGTTCTTGATGATATTGAACTTGGAATAGTCCCAAGGCTGTCGTACCTGACGATATTCGTTCTTGCTGGTGTTGTTCTCTGAATAGTTTCTGGCGCGGCTCCAGGATTCGGTGTGTGCTGGACAAGGGGTCTGGTTAGCGCGAGGTGGCCTTCTCCACATGATATTGTGGCTCCCATGCTTCCTAGCGTATCTAGGCCCAGTATGATGTCGTCGATCGCTCCGGGCATGACGTGTAAAACTGTGTGGAGTGACGCTTCTCCGAGGCGTACCTCAGTCCTTATGGCGTCGAAGATGGTAGTGCTAGTCCCGTTTGCCATCGTTATTTTGATGGCCACTCTCACCATTTCTCCGCTTCCCGAGTTTACCACACGTTCTACTAAGCTGCTCGAGACGAAACTTCTTGATGCCACTGTGTCGATGACCGCCTCGACTGATTCCGCGCCGAGCTTGGCTACGGCGTAGAGGTGACCATGCTCTTGGTACATTGTTACTGCCGTTTCAGCGCTGGGTTCCTTGGGTATCGTTACTGCCGTTTCGGCGCTAGGTCCCTTGGGCTCACGGCGCCTTCTTCTTCGTGGATCCCTCTGTCGTTTCCCTGACGTCGGCGGCAGCATTCGATGGTTCGTATATCGTTGCGGCCACATTCCCAGCAAACAATTTTCTGTGGGTTTCGGCACCTATTGGTGTCATGTCCTCGTTCGCCGCATCTCCTGCATACGCCGTTGGGGTAGTATCTCTGATTGTCTGGAGGCGTGCGGTTCGTTAGTTTCGGTGGCGGTGGTGGTTGTGTTGCAGGTTTTGATGGTGACACCCGGGTTGTGTCACTGGCGATGTGTCGCGTAACTTCGCGGTGATGTCCGCCTGATGATCGTCGATAGTCCTCGCGTATGTTCTCGTATTCTTCGGCAAGTGTCAGGAGCTCTGCGAGATTAGTGAAGTCCCTCCGACGGATGTAAAGTGCGCAATCGGGGTGGCTGTTACGGAAGATTGGTTCCAGCCGCTGTTCGCTGGTGTAACCTTCGTGTCTCATCAAGCTCTGGATTCCTAGTACGTAGTCCTTATACCTCTCCTTGTTGTGCTGCCTTCGTTGGCGTATGTCGTCGCCGAGCCGCTCCAAGTACCTGACTGGTAGGAAGAAACGTAAAAAATCCTTTTTGAAGCTTGTGCACTCTCCACAGTGCGCATTGTTATTGCGGTACCATTGTAGCGCGGCGCCCCCTAGTAGCTCGGGCATGGTTTTTGGCAGGAGGTCCACGTTTAGCGCGTATACTTCGGCTAACTCCTCTAACCGTTCGATGAACGCTAACGGGTCCCGTCCACCTTCATACTTTACGCAACACTTTCTTACCTGGTCGATGATGGGCGCGAACACCACGGTCGGTGCTTGTGTACCTGGCATGTATAGTTCATGGTTGGTGCCGTCATTCCCGCTGGTAAGTACGGTTGCGTGGGTTGAGATGTGCCGGTTGATGATGCCGTAATTTCTGATGGTACGTGCTGTTGTGTGGGTACTGTACTCCTGGGAGTTGCCTGAGATGTACCGTTGGGTGGTACCGCTATTCCTGATGGTAAGTACTGTTGTGTGGGTACGGTATTCCTGGGAGGAAACGCGAATTGAGTTTGTTCTACTGTTGTAACGGCGACCTTCGGTGTGCCTCCTCCGTTCGACGGATTCGGTGTCTTAACTTCATTTACGTCGCTCATGTGCGTAGTTTCCTTGTAGGTGGCTTGTAGGTATAAACATTTTCCGTGGATTTCCGAGTCCGTATTTGCCTTTGAGGCCAGTGCTGCTATGCGCTTTCGGATTTCTCGGTTGGTACCTGTCTGCTCAATACCCAATTCCTGTGTGATGGATATCAGCTGCTCCTTTGAAATTGTGTCTAACCACGTGGTATCGATCTGGTCGACCAATGTGTGATTAGCTTTCTCGTCAGGAATGTTCCTTCTGACGCGGTAACGATTTGCAGGGTCCCTGTTCGGGCGCCAATTGTAACGAAGCTTTTCCGTCCCGGCGCTTCTTCAATAAGTGCTAGGGGTATACTCGCCTTGCCCAAGGTTCGCTTACAATTTATTTGTAAATTTGGGACACCGTGCATATCGTTTTCATATAAATTAACCTTATTTCTCTAATTCTATATATGTATGTACACTATAATTAAAATGAAAAGTTTTACGTAATCAAAAGAAGAAATATTTGTTGTTTTCGTTTCACTGTATGCTCGCTCTATACTGCGTGGTGGGCCAACGGTACTCGTGTCCCGTTATGACGCCTCGATGGTCGTTGCTTGTGTGTGTGTAAATGTGTTTTCTGACGCCCTGCGTCGGCGTGCGTGTCCCGTTAGGAACGTCCCGTTAGGACG
Source organism: Eurosta solidaginis (assembly GCF_040869045.1). Classification (NCBI taxonomy): domain Eukaryota; kingdom Metazoa; phylum Arthropoda; class Insecta; order Diptera; family Tephritidae; genus Eurosta; species Eurosta solidaginis. The sequence continues at coordinate 68,378 of NW_027136959.1, forward strand.
CCCGGCTGGTCGTTGCTTCAGTGCGTGTAAAACGTGTTTCGGTGACGCCTTGCGTTGGCGTGTATGTACGCTACCCTAGTGTGGTTGACGTCGTGTATTTGCGTGACTCTGCTGTGGTCACCGTAGTATGTGTGCGTAGTGCTGTTGTGGCCAGCGTGGTGCGGTGACCAACGTAATGTGCTTGCGTAGCGCTGTTGTGGCCCGCGTCGTATGTTGGCGGTTGCGGTCAGCGTAGTGGGTTGGCGCAATGCTATGGCCAACGTAGTATGTTTGCGATTGTGACCAGCGTGGTAGTTTGGCTGGCGAATGTCACCTGCTCGCGGGGCGCGTCACTGTGGTAGTGCCGTTGCTCACGAGGTCTCAAGCGGTGTTTGGTGGTATAACCGACACATTCACCACTTCAGGCCACGACTTACTCCTGTGAAGCGACCTGTCCGCATGGTAGAACCGACATCTTCAAGGGACGCTCCACAAGTAGCTCTGGTCACGACCACATCTCTGGGCTTCTGCACGAGGGTAACTCTGGTACAGTTGACGTGGTAGGTTTGCGTAACTTTGCTGTGTCAACGCAGTATATTATCGGGGCGCTGTCGTGGTCAGCGTAGTAGATCGGCGCAGTACTGAAGCCAACGTAGTATATTAGCTATGGTGCTGTTGCGGCCAGCGTAGTAGATTGGCGTAATGGTATGGCCAGCGTATATATTAGCTATGATGCTGTTGCGGCTAGCGTTGTATGTTTGCGTAGTGTTGCTGCCACCAACGTAGATGCTTGCGTAGCGCTGTTACTGTCGGCGCAGGCGGGCGGACGCTGCCTGTTCGCGGGTGCGCGTTACTGTGGTAGTGCCGTTGCTGGCGATATCTCAAGCGGTGTTTGGTGGTTCACCACTTGAGGCCACGACTTACTCCTGTGAAACGACCTGTCCGCATGGTAGAACCGACAACTTCAAGGGACGCTCCACAACTAGCTCTGGTCACGGCCACAGCTCCGTGCTAACTAACTTCTGTCCTGCTGTGTTGCTCCTTTTATTTCTTTGTATGGTATTGCTGGCTCTAATGGCTGCGTTGCCATGGTTGCTGTTCGCCGTTGCGAACGCTCGTTGCGTTGCTGAGATTTGTTAGTTTGTTTTGTTGGCATTAAAGTGTTGTGCTTGCCCGTTGTGTTGCTGAGACTTGTTGGTTGGTCTACTGCTATAGCCTTTTGTGACTGGCTGTTGTGTCAATGCTGTATTGAACTTGTTGGTTGGTCTGTTGTATAGCCTTTTGTGACTGACTGTTGTGTAAGTGTTTTATCGAATATGATGTATGCTGTATTGAACTTGTTGGTTGGTCTGTTGCTATAGCCTTTTGTGACTGGCTGTTGTGTTAGTGCTGTATCGAATATGATTGGGGTCGTTTTGTGTGGTCCAAATTAATGGTGTTATATTTGGTCCTCACAATATTTTCTACTTTGAATGGAAGTTCCTTTAGAAGTGATTGAAGCATATCGACCACCAGAACACCACCACACAGCTCTAAACGGGGAAGTGAGATGGTTTTGATTGGTGCGACCTTTGTTTTGGCTAGTAAGAGATTGGAAGACGTGATTCCCTGGTTTTCTACTCTTAAATATATCGCCGCCACGTATGCCTTTTCCGAAGCATCGCAAAAGGCATAAACTTGGAAAGTTGATTCCTCAGAATAACATACCCATCGCGGCATTTCGATTCCTTCTACAAATTGGTAATTTTCTAAAAATACTTTCCATTTGAAAAGAGTTTGAGGAGATAAGGGCTTATCCCAGGGAGTACCGTCAGACCATATTTGCTGCATAACTATTTATGCTAGCACCACGGTTGGCATTCCATCGAATTCCTAATGCCTTTGTCGTACTTGTTTCGTCTAATTCCAAGAAGTCTTTGTCCAAGAGATGCTCTTGCGGAAGATTTCTCAGAATATCTTTCGAATTTGAGGACCATTTCCTCAAGGACAAGCCAGCGCTGTCTAATGATTCGATAAGTTCATCTCGCGCTTGTAAAGCTGTGGCTATATCGTGGAATCCAGCTATCACGTCATCTACGTACATGGAGTTCCGGAGAAGTTGAGCTGCCAATGGATGTGACAGTCTTGTATGCTACCTTGCGGGTCTTCCCTAAAAATAATCCTCTGATAAGGTCTGTGTTCAGGTTTGACCAAAATTTGACGATACATTTTCTGTATGCCGCTACTTCGAACGAAATTGTACAGCCGCCACCGAATTATAAGAAGAGTTAAATCCGATTGCAGAGCCGGGCCTACATAGAGAATATCATTTAACGAGACGCCATTCGAAGAGTTACATGACGCGTTAAAAACTACTCTCAACTTCGTCGAAGTACTTTCCGGTTTCAGAACCGCGTGATGTGGGAGGTAAAAGTGGCTAGGTGAATGTTCGAAATTTGGAGCTTCTACTCGCTCCATATGTCCTAATTCATGGTACTCCTTAACGTTATTGTCGTATTCTTTTAGCGAAGGGGTTTATAACAATCTGGTTCCGTTGCGATAAAATTGCTGCAGCGCGATTGGCCGAGTTGCACCTAATTTTAAATCCGTGGGATAAAAACTTTTAAACGGCAACGACACGACATATCTACCATCCGGGTTTCGTATAGTCGTCTTCGAGTACAGTTCTTCACAAAACAAATCTTCCGATAACTGATGATTCTTCTTGGGTATTTCTTCTAACTCCCAGAATTTACGAAGCTGCCTATTTAAATTAATATCTTCTCCTATTGAGACTTTGGTAGCAAAGCAAGAGACGTGTGCGGTGTCCGATGCCCCAGTGACAATCCACCCGAACACGGTCTCTTGAGATAAAAGATTTTTATGAATACTACGTTTCACGCCATCTAACATAACTTTAGGGTATAAATCTCCCCCGATCAGAACATCTATGGGACCGCTTTGTAAGAACTTTGGATTTGCTAAAGATACTTTTGGCAGTTGGTCGAGAAGTGTTTCATCGATTGAAGGCGATGGCAAATTACCTGTAATTTGAGGTAATACGAATGCTGAGGCTTCTATGAAGAGGTTTGGGTCACGGGGTGAGCCCAAAATAAACGAGCAACTTTTCGCGGAATTGTTGCAAACCTTTTGGTTTAGCCCGGAAATAACCACGTTTGTTTTCGAGAAAGGAAGCTTAAGAAGTTTTCGCAGTCGGTCAGAAATAAACGACGCTTCAGCAGCAGAATCTATTAACGCGCGAGCTATGTATGTTGCGCCCGAATGGCAAATGTGAACAATGGCAGTTCCGAGGAGAGCTGAGGATAAACCTGACGATTTCAGACTATTCTCAGATAACGACAAATTTGTATTCGAAGAAGTGGACTGTATATTTGTGTGGAATGCTTGCGCCGCGGTTCCAGCCGTGGTTTCTTTAGAGAGTTGCGCGTTGGAAGACACTCTATGAAGTGAAGTGTGGTGTCTACTCTTGCACGTAGTGCAGGAGTATTGACTTTTACAGTCCTTTATGGAATGGCCTTTGGTAAGGCAATTTAGATAGCTTTTTTATTGCCGCAAACGTATCGTTTACGGAAAGGGAGAGGAATTTGGTGCATAATCGGAGAGGATGGTGTTGCTTCGGACATAAAACGCAGTTTGAATTTGAAACTTGGTAGCAAGAGCTACTTTCTTTTGGCCCGCGATGATTTTTGAAGGGTGTTAGGCGACGACGATGTTGTAGAACATTTTACATCCACTATTGATTCCAAAGTCCTGTACCGTTGCGTGAGGAATGCGTCCATTTGACTCCATCTTGGTGGAGCCGCTTTTTCTTCTAACGATTGTTCCCATAAACCGAGCGTTGCTTCCGGTAAGCAATTAGAACAATGGAAGATTACAATTGGATCCCAATTTTCCACCTTGACCTCGTGCATTTCAAGGGCTGATAAGCATCCGTTAATGCTCCGCTGAAGTTCCTTTAACGCTGTTGCACTTTCAGTCCGAAAGACTGGAAGCGAGAAAAGCACCTTTAGATGACTGTTGACCAACACCCGTTTATTTTCGTATGCCGCCTTCAAGTTAGACCACGCCATTCCGAAGCCTAAATTGGTTAGCGGGGTTTTCGCGATGATTTCCTTTGCTTCACCACTTGTTTTCTGAAGCAGGTTGTAAAGTTTTTCGACGTCCTCCAGTCGCGAATTTTTAATGTAAATCGCTGTGAATAGAGCGCGAAAGGAAGGCCAAGACACGTAATCACCATGAAATATTTCCGTATCACATGGTGGTAAACGCAAACTATTTGAGGACGTGGCTACTTGGGCAGGGACAGTGGCTGGAGCAACGCTAGCTTAGGCCTGTTAGATGCATTCAGTAATGCGTGACAAGCAGGATATATAATCCCTAAGAGATGTTGAAGCTTTGCTTTGACCGCTTCGACCTCATCCTCATTCTTCAAGGATTGTAAGCATTTTTCATATGCTAGCTTTGTGTTCGACCAAGCCAGAACAGATAAATACGATAGATTTTATTATCAATTTAATTATTTTTCAAACCGAAAATTAAAAACAATTCACCTTCTTTTTGCCGAAAATTGGCTGAGAAAGTCGCGAACACTTTACTGCGGGCGGTATTTATCTCTCACTTGTGCACTTGTGTATGTGAGAAATTAAAATATCGCTATTAGCACTAATAAAACAATTTCTGTTTAGTTTTTAATTTTTCACTTGCACATATGTAAGTATATTTTTTACACAAGAAGAAACCTAATTGCTCAACAAATTAATTATATTACACGCACCTGTTTTATGATTTTTTGATTGAAGAATATTAGTTTTTTCGTATCGAAATTAATTTGTTAATCTTTCTTCGTCTTCTTCTTTATGTTGATGTCTTCGTTTTTCAGCCTCTCTTTGCTGTAATTGTATATGTGTTTTAGTTTACTTTGCCAAAACAAATCCCGTGCAGTTCGACGGCTCGATGGACCAAATGATCGGGCGGGGATCGAACGAAGAAAATGCCGGTACGAACTCACGGCAGATTTGGTACCAAAAGAAATAAAAACCAACGAATTAGAATAGTGATAAAAGTGTATTTAAAAGGATAAATACAAAGGTATACAAGCAAAGTAAGTATATAGATTTATAGGTACACTAGAAAGTTAATCACGATAGAAAAACTTATAGTTATAGTTAACTTATAGTTTACCTGTAAGACACGATGATGGCTGGATGCGATTCCGATGATGGTTATCAAAAGACTCATCGTTCCAGCCAATCATTAGTTACTTCTCTCTTAGTATGCAAGTGATCACTGGTGATTTTCCCATGACAGAGTTGCTTTGTAGGGAACTGCTGAATTGGGAGAACACTAGCGATTACCAACCATTGCAAGCCTTTTGGCTTCAACACCTTGTCATAATTGTGTTTGAAGCTTCTGGAGTTTTATAAATTTTTTGGTCAAAAAATTTATTATGTAATATTAACTTTGCTATTTGAAAATATGCAACTGCCAAAAACGGCAATAAAAAAGGGATACAGGTTCTGATATACAACGCAGCAAAAGAAGGCCAAATGTCAAATTTCAGCGAAGTAAATAAAATAGGAACTGTTCATTATATTCAGCCATTTTATAATGAAATGACACAACATTTTGCGTTTATTATTTTTGTGGCCGATAACACTTTTGAGCAGCTCTAGAACTTAACTTTTCGAACAAATTTAAGTACTTTAACAAATCAAGAGATTTTCCACATTTATTTTGGTTTGCGAAACGAAAAGTGCAATACCGGCAATATAGAAGGGCTCATATTTTTAGAGACCAAAACAACTTTTATCAATAAGGGATTTTTATTGTATGTTATTTTTATTTCATTTCAGTGGGTTGAGGAATCGTTCACAGACTTTGTAAAGGGTATTAATTGGCGAAGTTATGTTGTATGTGATGTTGCATATAATAATGTAAATAATTGGTTATGGTCGCCTTTCATTGATCGCGGTCCCGCAAACCGTCTCTACATCGAAATTCAGTTTACTATTCGTGACTGCTCTTTGTTCCCAGGTATGCAAAGTTTTTCAAAATTAACATCAATGTGTACATGCAAATGAAAATAATTGTATATATATGATTTGGAAAGGTAATGCACTTTCTTGCAAGGAGACATTTAGTCTTTTATTCTATGAATTTGATGCTGCAACTCGTGAACCTCCACCATGGCAAACCGATAGTTACAAGCTAATAGGCAAGTATATTCATACATATATTTAAAAGGGTAAAAGTCTAGTTAAGGGTCGACTGCTAATACGCTACTAAAAATATGGAGAGAGATATAAAAAGACGCATATTGACCTCGAAAACAATACTCCGAAGGCGGAAAAGAAAAATGTTTGCTCTGTCCGGAGATATTTGCAGTTGAAGTTGGCGATTTTCATGTGATTGTTGTAATGTTGTTGTACCCACAAAACAATTGTGAACATAAGTGTTTTGCGCGGATATAGTTTTGGTCTCCAAACCGGTGTTGGACCCACCCGGGGTAATTTTTTATAAGCGCGGCCGAAGGCCTCCAACGCACAAAGGTGTTCTGCATAAAAATACTATTGATACCACCCCCGGTTTTGGAGGGACCCGCGTGTCATTTTTCGGTTTTTCGTTAATATCTTTTGAACGAGTTAAAATTTTCATTTTCCGCCTTCGGATTATTAATACTGATGTCACGATATTTTTGGTAGCGTATTAGCAGTCGACCCCTCAAATAGATTTTTACCTTTAAAAGTTGTCATGTATTTCACTGTCTAGCTAATTTTTAATGCAAGTGAAATCATGCGTTTGGCAGATAGAGTACGACGTGTTAAGAAGTCTAAAGTTCCGCTATTAAGCTACTATTCTATCCGCAAAATGTATTAGAACAGGATTGGTTATAGTTGTGCTATCATTCCCACTAACAATTATGGCAGGTGTTAATTTTAATGAATTTTCGGAAGAGTGCAAATAGTGTGAACGAAGAAGGTACATATTAATACAAGTTTTGAAACTCCTGCGGAAGTTGTTAGTGGGTCCTTTTTTTTGCTAGATTATAGGCGAGCACGACTAAATTATATGGTTGTAAAACTTTTATTCAACGCTTGATTTCTTTTGTAGCACGAATCGCTGCTGGAGAAGGCCGTTTCAATCAGAATTCAGACGTTGATATAAACACTGAAGTGAAAAGCATTGCAGTAACTAAGAAAGGTGTTTATTTTGCTTTCCGTGATCAAGGAGCTTGTATAAGTGTTTTGGCCATAAAGGTTTATTATATTACATGCCCGGCGGTGATAGAAAATTTTGCATACTTCAATGAAACTCCTACAGGGAGAGAAATAACAATAATTGAAAAGCAAAATGGCACTTGTGTTCAAAATGCCGAACCATACGAGACACCAACATATTTGTGTAAAGGAGACGGTAAATGGACAATTTTAACTGGTGGTTGTCACTGTAAAGTGGGATATGAGCCGGACTTCATAAATAAGATTTGTCAAGGTTATATTCACAATTTTACTAACGATTCTGATAATTCTAATAAAATTATTATTTTTAGAATGTCCTATTGGAAAATTTCGGTCAAAGGAAGTTGGTAAGTGTGTTACGTGCCCTCTCAATTCCGTTTCTTCCACAATTGCAGCCGGGTATTGCAAATGCGTGTCCGGGTTCTATCGAAATCCACGTGATGGCAAACATATGCCGTGCTATAAACCACCAGGTCCACCTACAAATTTGACATTGTTATTTGTTGATCAAACGAGTGCAATTCTGTCCTGGAATCCACCTATAAAAGACGCGTTTGACTCTCCACCCCATTCGAAGGCAAATATTTATCAAAATGATATTGTGTATAAAGTACGTTGTGTATCCTGTTCATCAATTGTAGTATACAACCCATCATCTGATACATTTAACGAAACAAAATTAACACTAACTAATTTGGAACCTGTATCATCATATACCATACAAATTCATTCCTTAAACGGTGTATCGTATTTAGTAGACTCGGGGAGTAAGGAAAATGATACATTTAATTATCTTACCACTCCTAAAAGTTTTGTTTTTGCTGACGTCTCTGTGGATACAATGCAAGCTAGCAACCATCAATATAATTTAAACGAAATTAAAACTGAATATGCTGAAATTATTTTTACTACGGAGTCCGATGTTTCATCCACTGTACTTAATGTCCGAATTGTTGCATCTGCAAGTAAAGAAGTTGATCTTGTTTGGGACAAACCCGCACAAACTGATTCTCCTATTGAATTTTATGAGGTGCGCTGGTTTTCAAAAGCAGAACTGGATACAATCAACAAAACTACTTTCAACACGAAGGAAACTCAAGCACACATAAGCGATTTGAACGAAAATACTGAATATGGATTTCAAGTTCGTTGCAAAACTTTGAGTGGGTATGGGACTTACAGCAATATCGTTTATATTCATACTCACCAAGCAGTTAGCTCAGGTAAATAAAAACATGCTTGCATATTAAGCTGTCCGTTAAAAGAAAAAGTTTGCCTTGCCGGGCGGAATATAATAAATTATGGTCTAAGAATAAAAATAGGATGCTCTTAGAACCTCCACGTTGCTTTTAAAAATCTAACCATATGGAATCAGGGTGCATCAGTTTATATAAAATAATTGGTAACCGTTGGTTTGGTTATTATTTCTTACTTGAAAAAAATCACGGAAAAATATCATGAGAGTAAGAATAAGAAATGAGATCTGAGATTTAAAAAATAACAAAAACTCTATTCTCGTACTACTAAAAAATTCTCCAGTTTTTTATATGGAACTGCGGAAACGATTTTCACCCCATTAAAAGTATTCTTTTGTCCCTACAACCCGCTATATACAGCCTAATTATTAATATTCCCTCGTAGTTTTGTTCTCGCAGAAAAATTCCTCCAATTATTTTCCCCAAATGAGAACGATAATTGGGGAAAAGTAGTTTCAAATTTTCAAAATCAACTGTTTTTCAAATTAAAATTTTGTTGCGCATTTCTATTTTTGTTTAAAAGTTTATTTATCATTGCGAATTTGATTAAAATGAAAAACAAAATAATATTATGAAAGTAAAAATAAGAAAATTTGTATGCGGTCTGAGATTTCAAAAAAAAAACCATATTCTCGTACTACTAAAAGAATATCTAGTTTTTTTATATGGAACTGCGAAAACGACTTTCAACCCATCAAAATTATTCTTTTGGCCCTACAACCCGCTATATATAAAGTTTAATTATAAATACTCCCTCGTAGTTTTGTTCTCGCAGAAAAATTCCTCCAATTATTTTCCCCAATTGAGAACAATAATTGGGGAAAAGTAGTTTCAAATTTTCAAAGTCCGCTGTTTTTCCAATTAAAATTTTGTTGCGCATTTCTATTTTTGTTTAAAAGATTAATTATCATTGCGAATTTGATTAAAATGAAAAACAAAATATAATAGGCATAATAAGACTGCGCTGTAACACAAATCCGCTGGACTTGCTGCCTGATTCAGCAAGCAACTTTCTGGCGGCCAAGACGAGTTGAATTCCTCTTTCGACATATGCCAAACTAAGCCTTCGTAAAAAATCCTTGCGCTATTTCTGGATGGCTGCATCGGAAAAAAAGTAAGGCAAAAACATTGAAAACAAAAAAATTAGTAAGCCTGCAATGCGAAAGAAACCGAAAAGAACAACCTCCTGAGAAAATAGGTGGTAGTGTATGTACGAAAAGAAATGCTGATGAAGAAAAGTAATAATTTTTAACTAATAAAGAAGATGTTAAGGCAATAGAAAAAAAGAAGTAGAGCAAATGAACGTAATACAAAAAAGTTAATATTTGAAGAAAATTTGCATTAGGGTGCTATAACAAAGTTCATAAAAAAATTCAGTTCCGATAAAAATCTAGCATTAAATTAAATTACAATTAAAATTTAAAATTCATAAATCAAATTAAACAAATTTAGGACAGTGGAATAATAAAAAAATTTGCAAAAAATTCCTAACTGGAAGTAAGTTGGAGTTGCTTAAACTTAAATAGTAAAATAGAAGAATTTCACAAATAAAACAAATGTATCTCAAACAAAAATGCAAAACCCAAATGCTGCTGGCCTCTCTTCTCTCTTCCAAGTCGTGCTCCTGTTGTTGTTGTTGCAGTGCTTCGCCCCACCTAACAGCCGCGACCGATCACAAATTGTCATTCAAGTCGTACTCCTTTAGGCTATGTTCAAGTTAATGATCGCAGTTCCAGGACAGGTTCGCCAAGATGCCCCTCTACACCTTTGACGTATAGTCTGGCACCGTCTGTATGCTTCCCCTTCCCTTTATATTACTACCCCGCTGTTTTTTTTTTTTTTGTGTTTGCGACTGTGATGGTGGCTGGCGTGGCAAGTTTAGAATTTTGAGCCGTAATCTAGAGGTGCAAAGAGAAAGAATTTTAGGGACGAGTGTTATGCTGACAACGAAAAGATATATTAGGGTGCATGTGAACTTTTTTGTTGTTGTCATAGTTTTATTCACTTTTTGCTATTTATTCCACAATATTCGTTTATTTTGTTATATTTATTTATTTAATTATATAATTTTATTCACTTGCTTCCTTTTATATACATATTTAATGTTATCTATCAGATTTTACCTAAATATATGATTTTATTTATTTATGTAATTATATTTATTTTACTTAGTTTTATAACTTTGTTTTATTTTATAGTTTTAGTTTATTTCATTTTATTTTATTTTTAACTTTCATTATTTTAATCTATTTTATTTTATTTTATTGTTTTATTATATATACAATATACATCATATTAAAACGATTTTCCGTCATCCCTTGTCAAATTTGGTTTTGAGACAAACCGGTTTCGGCGTTGTGCCATCATCAGTGTCGATTTTCCTTCTGATCTGTTGTTGTCGTTTGTCCTGTATTTATAGTTCGTAGGTACGTGAGGAGGTATTGTCAAAATTGATGCTTGTGTATATTTGTTTATTGCTTGTCAGGCTTTTAACTTGAACGCGAACGCGAACGCGAACGGACTACTAACAATTTACAGGCGACGCCTACTGAAAATACATAAAGCAAAGGCGAGCATTTGGTTCAACAAACAATGCCTGGAATTGAACGTTACTCTAAAATTCGCTAAAATAACAATAAAGGCAAATACCAAATCTAGCAGGAAAACAGTTAGAAAAGCGGAAAAGGATTTTTTAAAATATGAGTTGGAAAGTTTATACTCGAAAAAAGATGAGATAAATGCCGAGTTATTATCTATCTATTTAAGATTGGCAGAAAAACTGCCTACGACTGCATTAATGGAATGTTTCGACCGCATTAAGACAGAGGTCGATCAGGAACTACAACATAAATACAGGTCGCTAAACCGAAAATTGGACAAGCTGGCAGGACGACGACAGGGTAACCAAAACCAAAAAACTCACCAGTTTCACGACAAGTTCGTTAACCTCACAACAGTGGCCATCACCAAGGAAGAGGCAAAACTTCTAGAAAAGGGCCTAAAGCACAATATCATGGACCAAAATACAGTAAGAAAAACGGAACAAGCGATTGTAGATGCGGAGATCGCAATATTATTTATAACACAGGATGAACAGGAGCACGCAAGACCCATGTGCAGGGAAATCATAAAAAAGGAGGTGAAAGCACAAGAAGGACAAAACTCGAATACAGAGCAGAAAACAATAAAGAATATACGGCATAAACTAAGGAAAAACAATATTGTCACAACGAAAGCGGACAAAGAAAACACCACTGTACTAATCCAAAAAGAGCAATATATATCCAAAACCGAAGACCCCATAGAGGAAATGAAATGTCGTAGAATGAGAGAGAATCCCACAGATGAATGCCAAAAACAAATCAAAGTTGCTATAAAAAATTCAACGAATATTGTAGATTCTAACATGGCACATAGATTGATCCAAATGAACCCTTCAGCTCCTCCACTGATTGCGCTACCAAAAATCCACTAGCCGGACACGCCAATGAGGCCCATCATTAATTTTAAACCGTCACCAAGTTACAAACTGTCCAAATATTTAAAAACGATATTGAAAGATACTCTGGAGATAAGGAACGAATATTCAATAGCTAACACAACAGAACTAATAGAGAGACTTGAAACCGTAGAGCTAACGAGGAACAGGAAATTGGTATCTTTTGACATAAAATATTTATACCCATCTATACCAATATCGGAGACATTGGACATAGTTAGCTCAACAATAGTTCATAACACAAAAAACAAAGTTAAGAGTATGCAAATCACAAATACGCTAAGAACCACTTTACGTCAAAACTATTTTCAATTCAACAATAAAATATATAGACAAACAAACGGTCTTGGAATGGGAAGCCCCACATCAGCAATTCTTATGGAAGTGTTCATGCAAAATCTAGAAGAAAAGTACATACAGGAGCTGAAGTCCAAATTAGGCGTGTCATTTTATGCTAGATACGTGAATGACATAATATGCGTTTTAACTACTAATAACGCAAAGTTTGTGCTGGAGTACCCCAACAAGCAGCGTGGAAATATAAAATTTACAATTGAAACCGAAAAAGACGGAGGAATCAACTATCTAGACCTCGCGATAAATATTGATAAAGAAGCCAAAAGATTTAACTATGACATATATAGAAAGCCAACGGCCTCCGACACAATAATACACAATACCTCAAATCACCCCCAACAGCATAAAAATGCAGCTTTAAGGCACTTGGTACATAGACTTGAAAGAACACCTCTTACGCAAGAGGCATATAAGAGAGAACTTGAGGTTATATATAATATGGCTGCAAACAACGGATATAAAAAATCACTAGCAGATAAGCTCAGAATGACAAATGGAGAACCAAAAAGAAATAATGAAAAGGAAAATTATAGCTGGACGACTATGACATATACTGGAAAAGCAACATATAAATTGGCAAACTTTTATAAAAAATCCAACATTAACACAATATTCAAAACATCGAACAATCTAGGGCGAAGACTAAGAACTGACACTAACTCAGAGGATCCGTTTAGCAGCCACGGCGTATACAAGCTTACCTGCGGATGCCAGCATAGTTACATAGGACAAACAGAACGGCAAATAAGAACGAGGTTCAGAGAACGTATTAGAGATTACAACAAAAAAATAAGGAATGCAAACATTATACCCGAGTCTAACTTCGGGAATCACATGGTCGAGAATGAATGTTCCCCAGCAAATATCAATAAAGCAGTTAGGGTCCTTCACATACAACCAAAAGGCCAACGTTTCAATATACTCGAAAACATGGAAATCTACAAACAGAAAACATTCGACGGTAGAATAATAAACGAATAGATAAACACAATTTCTGACACAATATTCGAGCCTTTAAAACTTGTTTACAAGAAACAAAGTAATCACACAGTTACAATTGACAAACACACAACAACAAATAAACACAAAACAATTAACACAACAAACCCACAAAGAAGGTCAAACGACTAAAACACGGATTTTTACCTACCCCAGTCAGCCACACAAATCGATTAGTAAACCACCCTCGGTTCTGAATGAACACACAGCACATACCCATAACTATATATACACAAGCATCAATTTTGACAATACCTGCTCATGTACCTACGAACTATAAATACAGGACAACCGACAACAACAGATCAGAACGAAAATCTACACTGATGATGGCACATCGCAGAAACCGGTTTGTCTCAAAACCAAATTTGACAAGGGATGACGGAAAATCGTTCCAATATACATCATTTATACACCCTGTCAGAAAATCAAAAAAACAAGATAAGTTTTATTATATCTTTGCATTTAATTTTATTTATTTATTAAATTTTATTAATTTTAGGTATTTAATTTTATTTAATTTTCATTTTAACATTTTTATTTGCCGTCAAGATCAGTCCACATTCACCATGGACTGGGGAAGGGGGTTTCACTGGACTCACCATTTACACTGTGCAACAGCCGGATGGGTATTGGACCAAACCCACTTTTTTGTAGAGATTGAGGCTTAAGTAGACAAAGTGCTATCTCCGTTTTTCGAAGTTAGCCCCTAAAAATAGCTATCGGCTTTCGAAGTTCGAAATTCTACATTTCTAAATTTTATTTATTTTTTGTTAACTCGTTCAGGAAATTAAAAAAGTAAAAATGTGGTCGTACTCTGCATTTTTCTTTTATTTGATTGGCTGAATTCTTTTTTTTTTTTTGAAAAGTTTTGTATAACAGCTGTAATACGAGGTGAAAAGTCAGAACATCGAAAATATGAAAAACTCCATATTTCCGAATTTTCGCAACCCATATAAAAAAACATAACATTGCTGTGAAGGTGGTTAAATGGCTTTTATTTTGATATGCATATCTTTAAATTTTATGAAGAAAAATATGTCAAAACCCTTGTTTAAGCAAAAAATTCCTTTTTTTACCAAAAATTTATTCTAACCAACACAATTTCCAGCTGGTAAAACTGTTGAATCTAATCTAATCAAATAAGTCGAGGGCTTACAAAGTGAGCAGTGACACTCTCTGCCCTCTCCCCCTCTTCACGCCCTTCTGGTGTAAAATCTATAAATTGTTATAACTCAATATAAATTTTCTCTTAAATCAATAGTTTTTGGTATCTGGCACATACAGGTCGAGATCTAAACAATTTTGGAAAAACGATCAGTGGTCCTCTCCTTCTCCTCCCGCCATCCGCCCTTCTTTCTTTCCTAATAATGCTTTTATTAGCTTTACCTGTATGTTTCTATGTAACTCTTCATTCGATCCAACGCGCCTGCTGCCTTATTAACATGGTTTTATAATTAGCTTCATCTTATTTGTAATCTCGTTAGGGTCATATCGAGACCCTTCGGGGACCATTTCTGGATGGTTTTCGGGATCCGGCCGGGATCCCGTAGGGGTTATTTTGGGACATTTTCGGGACTATTCCGGGATAATTTCGGGACTATTTCGCGATCATTTCTGGATGGGTTTCGGGATCCGTCCGGCATCCCGTCGGGATAATTTCAGGACATTTCGGGATCATTTAGGGTACCTTCCGGCATCGTTTTTAGATGATTTCGGGATCCCTCCGGGAGCCCGTCAGGGTCATTTCGGAATTATTAGGGCATCATTTGAGGACCTCCGTCATCATTTCTGGATAGTTTTCGGGATCCGTCCGGGATCCCGTCGGGGTAATTTCGGGACTATTTCGGAATCATTTGGGGTGCCTTCCGGCATCATTTCTAGATGGTTTTCGAGATCCGTCCGCGATCCCGACGTGGTCATTTCGGGACTTTTTGCTCGATTGATACGGGATCATTTGAGGACCCTTTCGGGATCATTTCTGGAAGGTTTTCGGGATCCCGTCAGGGTCATTTCGGGGCTATTAGGGCATAATTTGAGGATCTTTCCTGCATCATTTTTGCATAATTTTCGGGATCTGTCCAGGATCCCGTCGGGGTCATTTCGGAACTTTTTCGGGACTATTTCGGGATCATTTGGGGTATTTTCCGGCATCATTTCTGTATGGTTTTCGGGATCCGGCCGAGATCCCGTCGTGATCATTTCGTGACTTTTTCGGGATCATTTGGCGTCCTTTCCGGCTCAATTTCTGGATGGTTTTGGGGATCCGTGAGGAATCCCGTAGCGGTCATTTCGGGACTAGATGGTACGGGATTCCGTCAGGGTCATTTCGGGATCATTTAAGGATGGTTTTCAGGATCCGTCCGGGATCCCGTCAGGGTAATTTCTGGACTTTTCCGAGACTATTTTGGGCCCTTCCAAGATAATTTTTGTATGGTTTTCGGGATCCGTCCGGGATGCCGTCGAATTCATTTCGTTACTTTTTCGGGATCATTTGTGGTCCCTTCCGGCATAATTTCTGAATGGTTTTCGGGATCCGTTCGGGATCCCGTCGGGGTCAGTTCGGGCCTTTTTCGGGACTGTTTCGGGATCATTTGGGGACCCTTCAGGGATACTTTCTTGGCGGTTTACGGAACCCCGTCGGGGTCTTTCATTACTTTTTCTGGATTATTTCGGGATCATTTGGAGAGTTGGTCGGCATCAGTTCTGCGTGGCTTTCGAGATCAATCTGGGATCCCGTCATGGTCTTTCCGGTATCATTTGGGGACTCTTTAAGGATCATACCTGGATGGTTTCTGGGATCCGTCCGGGATTATTTCGGGATAATTTGGGGATCCTTTCGGAACCATTTCTGGATGGTTTTCGGCATCGGTCCGAGATCCCGACGAGGTAATGTCGTGACTTTTTCTGGAATATTTCAAGATCATTGGGGACCCTTCTGAGATCATTTCAGGATCCGTCCGGGATCCCGTCAGGGTCAATTCGGAACATTTTTGGCACTATTCCGGGATCATTGAGCATCCTTCCTGTATCATTTCTGGATGGCTTTCGGGATCCGTCGGGATTCCGTGAAGGTTCGGGATCATTTGAGGACTCTTCCGGTATACTTTCTGGACGATTTTCGGGATCCGTCCTGGATCCCGTCGGAGTTTTTCGGGACTTTTTCCGGACTATCTCGGGATTATTTGCGGACCCTTCCTGGATGGTGTTCGGGATCCGTCAGAGTCATTGCGGGACTATTTCGGAACCCCTCCGGGATAATTTCTTAATGCTTTTCGGGATTCCCTTAGGGTAATTTCGGGACTTTTTCGGGATGATTTTGGGACCCATCCGGCATCATTTCCGTCGCTCCGGTATCCTTCCGGGATCATTTATGGATCCCGGATCATTTGGGGATCCCTCCGGGATAATTTCTGGATCGTTTTGGGGATCCCGTTAGAGTAGTTTCGGGACTTTTTCAAGACTATTTCGGGTTCAATTGCGCACCCTTCAGAAATAGATTCTGGATGTTTTTGGGGATCCGTCCGGGATCCCGTCAGGGTTATTTAGGTGCTTTTTCGTGCTTTTTCAGTTCTTGTTCCGGGATCATTAGGCGACCCTTCCCGGATCATTCCTGGATGGTTTTATGGATCCCATCAGGGTCATTTCGGGACTAATACGGGATCATTTCGGGAGCCTTCCGAAATCATTTCTGGATGACTCAGAATCCCGTCAGGGTAATTTGGGACTTTTTCGGGATCATTTAGGAACCTTTCAAGAATCATTTCTTCATGGTTTTAGGATCCGTCCTGGATCCCGTCAGGATCATTTCGGGACTTCGTCAGAACTATTTCGGCATCATTTCTGGATGGTTTTCGGGATTCCGTTAGGTAATTTCGGGGTCATTTGGGGACCCTTCAAGCATCATTTTTTGATGGTCTTCGGGATCCCGCCGAGGTCATTTCTTGACTTTTTCTGCATTATTTCGGGGTCATTTGAGGCCCCTTCCAGCATAATTTCTGGATGTTTTACGGGATCCCATCGAGGTAGGTTTTCGGTATCCGTTCAGGATCCCATTGGGGTCATTTTGTGACTTTTTCCTGATCATTTGGGGTCCCTTTCGGCATCATTTACAGATGGTTTTCGGGATCCGTCCGGGATCTCGTCGGGGTCATTTCGAGACAATTTCGCGACTAATACGGGATCATTTGAGGTCCCTTTCGGCATCATTTCCAGATGGTTTTCGGGATCCGTCCGGGATTCCGTCAGCGTCATTTCGGGGCTATAAGGGGGTCATTTATGGACCTTTCCGGCATCATTTCTGGATAGTTTTCGAAATCCCACCGGGATCCCGACGGGGTCATTTCGGGACCATTTGGGATATCTTCGGGCACCATTTCTGAATGGTTTACTGTATGGATCCGGTCGGGGTCATTTCAGGACTTTTTCGGGATCATTTGGGGTACCTTCCGGTATAATTTCTAGATGGTTTTGGGGACCCGTCCGGGATCCCGTCGGGGTTATTTTGGGACTTTTTCGCGACTAATACGGGATCTTTTGGAGACCCTTTTGGCATCATATCTGGTTGGTTTTCGAAATCCGTCCGGGATTCCCTCAGCTTCATTTCGAGACTATTAGATGATCATTTGAGGACCTTTCCGGCATCATTTCTGGATGGTTTTCGGTATCCGTTCAGGATTCCATCGGGGTCATTTCGGGACATTTTCGGTATAATTTGGGGTCCATTTCGGCATAATTTCTGGATGGTTTTCGGGATTCGTCCGGAACCCTTCGGGGTCATTTCAGGACTATTAGAGGATCATTTGGGGTACCTTCCGGCATCATTTCTGGATAGCTGTCGGGATCCGTACGGCATCCCATCGGGGTAATTTCGGGACTTTTTCGGGATCATTTGGGGTCCCTTCCTGAATCATTTCTTGATGGTTTTGGGGATCCGTGGGATATCCCGTCGGGGTCATTTCGGGACTTTTTCGCGACTAATACGGGATCATTTGGGGTCCCTTTCGGCATCATTTCTGGATGGTTTTCGGGATCCGTCCGGGATTCCGTCAGCGTCATTTCGGGACTATTAGGGGATCATTTGGGGACCTTTCCGGCATCATTTCTGGATAGTCTTCGGGATCCGTCTGGGATTCCGACGGGTCATTTCGGGATTATTTCAAGTACCTACCGGCATTATTTCTGGTTGGTTTTCGGGATCTGTCCGGGATCATTTGGGCACTTTTTCTCGACTAATACGGGGTCATTTGGGGACCCTTTCGGCATCATTTCTGGATGGTTTTTGGGATACGTCCGGGATCCCGTTGGGGTCATTTCGGGACTATTAGGGGATTATTTGGGGACATTTCCGGCATAATTTCTGTATAGCTGTCGAGATCCGTCCGGGATCCCGCCGGGGTTATTTCGGGATCCGTTGGGGTACCTTCCGGCATCCGTTCGGGATCCCGTTTGGATACCCTTTAGGGGTCATTTCATGACTTATTCTGTATTATTGCGGGATCATTTGGGGACCCTTCCGGCATCAATTCTTGATGGCTTGCCGGATCCATCAGGGTCATATCGTGACAATTTTGGGATCAATTGGGGAAGCTTCCGAGGTCATTTCTGGATCCCATCGGGGCATTTCCGGACTATTTCAGGATCATTTTGGAACCCTTCCAGAATCATTTCTGTTAGTGGTTTTCGCGATACGTCACGGATCCCTTCGGGGTCATTTCGGAACTTTTTCTGGACTATGTCGGGATAATTTAGGAACCCTTCCTGGATATTTTCTGGATGGTTTTTGAGATCCGTCCGGGAGCCCGTCAGGGTCATTTCGGAGCTCATTTCTGTGTAGTTCTCTGGATAAGTCTAGAATCGTGTCGTTGTCATTTCGGGGTTTTTTTTGGTCTATTCCGGTAACTTTTCGATACCATACCTGGGCATTTCTGAATGGCTTTAGGGATCCGTCCGCGATAGCGTCGGGGTCATTTCGTGGCTTTTTGTAGATAATTTCGGAATCATTTAGGGATCCTATCAGGTTATCACCTAATTTAGTTATTTTTTTACTCAATTACAAATATAAAATGCATTAGACGGAAACAAATTTTTAAACAGATAACTTTCTAAGCAGGCTAACGTGAATAGACCATATATTTTATTTTCTCCTTGCGGACGGGGCCGCGGGTAAAGGCTAGTATATATTATAAATGGGAAATTTTGGATGTATGTATTTTTGTGCAGACGTTTGTCTTTTTGACTCAATCACGCAAGAACGGTTGGACCGATTTGGATGAAATTTGGCACACATATAGCCAGTAGTCTAGAAGGATCTACTAGCTATATTTTTTTTGAAAAGGGGGAGCTCCCCGCCCCCTAGCAACAGTTATAATTTAAATATTGTATTTTTTCGTCTTTGTGACTGAATCACGTCAGAACGGTTACACGGATTTTGATGAAATTTGGGGCACAGACAATAGTCTGCTAGCGATGTTTTTTTTCGAGCATGGAAAGGGGGATGGGGGTCCCACTACCCCTTCGAACAATTACTTTTCAATAATTTTTACACATTATAACTTTACGTATACTGGCATTTACCAATATTGTTTGTGGTGTTTCGATATCGTCTATTGAATTTAGATTGTGTAGCATGTTATATACCTTTTTAGGTCTGCCTGGTTGACCCGTACGTTGCAATTTTGGTCGACCTGGATCTCTACGTTCAACATGTATTTCTTCATCATCGCTCGCGTTAACAACTTCCCCGCTTTCTTCGTCGGAGTTTTCGGAGTCTTTCTGTACCTCTGCGCATTCAGGTGTATGCACAGTGCTCTGACCATGTTCAGCTTCTATTGACATTTTATTGGCTTCTTCTTCAGACGTATGCGACTCAAAATTAATAATATTTGTTATAAAATCAACGTTACGGTCTAATACGCTGCATTTTGTATTAACTACTGTATCAAGCTCACCCTCTACAAATTTGACATCCCTACATTCTATAACTGAACGTTTTTCTCGATCGTACAGGTGATAAGCTTTTGATGTTTAGAGTAGCAGACGAAAATGTATTCTTTTCGTTTTGCCCTGAACTTGCACGTTACTGTTTTATCTAAAACGCGCGCGAACCGAAAATACGCAAATGCTTTACCGATGCCTTAAGATTTTTCGACATTGCGAAGGGCGTGTACCCATTCAATGCATTTGTGGGGCACCAATTACGCAAATATACTGCCGTTTGTACCTTTGTTTACTATATAGTTTGGCAGCTTAAATTGAGGTTATGTTGCGAATAGAGTGGAAGGCACTCGAATGAAGTGGAATGAATAACAGTAGGAAGAGCAGAGTTGCATTGGATCAATATACCTTCAATCATTGCAACAATATTAAAGATAAATTTAGAAAAAATAATTAAATACTTCAGTATAAGCAAACATTTTCTTTCAATTACTGCAATTAAGGAGTCCTAGATGCTATGTATTCCAAAATTATAACATTTTATGTCAGTTTAAAAATTTAACTTGAATTTCCCTAAAGATTTCCGTAATATGGCCATTAGTGATGTTTGTGTGTGCTAATTTTGACCGATCAGCTGTTAGTTGCGCCACTTGGTAAAGTTTACAATGGTTTATTCAGCCTCAGCCCACAAAAAACTCTTCTAACATTGTGAATGAAACTAAGTGTGATATCTTATCTGTCAACTGCCTGACAGGATGTTCAATATGGCTACTTTTTAGCGCTTTGACTGGGTGTTCAATATGGCGGCGCATATCTTCAGCGGGTGATAGAAAGAGATACAGAATGAGACAGCGATAGTCAATTACAAATCAGGTGTCCCAATCACTTTGGAATTTTGACGTCTATGCAGAAGATATCGCACTTAGTTTAATTCACAATGTCTTACAATTTGCCACGAATTAGCAAGCTTTTTGCCATTTCCACTATAGTGCGATTGGTGCGTTCAGCAACACCATTTTGCTGGGGTGTACACTGAACAGTATTTTGTCTCTTAATTGCATAATTGTTAAAAATTTTTTAAAATCATTGTTCACATATTCAGTAGCATTGTCGGTACGTAGGCATTTTATCTGCTTGCCCGTTTGCAACTGAACGTAACTTTTAAACCGTTTAAATTTATCAAAAACTTCATTTTTGGCACGCATGAAATAAATATATAAAAAATCATGAATGAACGTGACGAAATAATGATTTCAACCTATCGAATTAACATTCATTGGCCCACAAACATCAATGTGTACTATTTCAAGTACGTTTTTTGTCATACGATTAGATTTATTTGGAAATGGTAAAGCACACATTTTTGCTTGATTGCACGAGTGTCACAGTTCATGTTCACTTGTGTATTTTTAATGTTCATATCTTCGAATAGCTTTTTCTCACTAAGCAACTTTAAACTTTGAAAATTTAAGTGTCCGTATCTTTCATGCTACAATTTTGCATTTGAATCGATGACCATATAACTGCCCTTTGTCTGGAATTATCCGTATACAAATACAAATTTCCTTCTTGCATTGCGCGTAGCACCACATTGCCATTTTTTGTTTTTATTTGCGCATATTTATCACTAAATGTAATACTATTTTCATTTTGAGCTGCTTTACTAACTGACACGGAATTTATTTGTAGCCTAGGCACACACAAAACTTCACGCACTTCAATATCTACATTGTTTATCTTTTTATGACTGTACCAATACCTAAAGATTCTATGTATTTGTCAGCTGCTAATTTAACCGACGGCTTTTTTCACAAAACGATATGAATTTGTCTTTGTTGCAGCACATGTGTTGTTGCACAACTGTCAAACTTTGTTCAACGTCACACATATTAAAAACACAATGCGCTTGTTCTTCTTTCTTACGTTGCTGTTCTTCTGTGCGTTTCCTTTTTTGCGACATTCATTCGCGCGATGACTTGTTTTTTCACAATAAAAACACTTGCCTTTGAATTATTTTTGCTCGTTTGTTTTGTTTTGATTCTCGCGATTGCCTTTGAAATTTTGATGATTGCTTTATTGCGCACGCATTTGCGCTTGTCTGTGTATATATACTGACGCTGCTGCGTTTTCGCGTTCTCCTATTTCTGCTTTGCGCGAACCTTCTTCTAGAAACTTAAATTTAATTGTTTGAAATGATGGCAAGTTGTCGCGTGTCTTAATAGCGACCACAAAATTTTCGCAAGAATATGGTAGACTAGACAGAAGTATCATAAATTTTAGTTCATCATTCACTTTGATGTCTAATTCAGTCAACTTGTCCAAAGTTTCTTCAAACATTTTATTATACTGTGGTATGTCATCATAGGATTGCATTCTTAAGCGAATGTGTTTTTGGTAAAGTTGAACTTTTCTTACTGGCCTTTTGGCAAATGTATTTCACGCAATTTTTTCCATGCGTCTCCTGCAGTAGCACACGATACCACAGAGATGCGAACGCTACTGGTTGCCTTCGTGGCGGTGGGGTCTTAATTACCGTCTAGTGTCAGTTAGCCTCCTCTTTATTTCCGCTTATTTATGGTGACGTTCTACTGGATCAAATTTGTGTCTGCATTAATGGTTCTGATTCACAAGGCTCTATATATCTCCTGGCATCATACATGCCACCAGGCCATTTGAGCTATACAAGGAACACGCTGGCAACAGAGTTTCGCTAGTTGTTAATAACCTAAGTGATAATTATCTCTGTGTGCTTGTTGACTTCAACTTATGCAATATTGGCTTGTCAACGAATGCTTGGAATTTTTGTCTTACACCTAACAATCTCTTTGCAAATCACGAATTATATTTCATTGATAATTTACTTAGCCTTAATTTATTGCAAATTGACAAATGTGCCAATACTTTAATTTATACAATATTAATTGTGAAATCAGTGAATGTACAAATCCAATCACTCACAAAGACAGGCATCACCTACCGCTATTTACAAACTTCCGACGTACACTAAAGGGTTAAAAAAATTGAAGAATCTTAGAAATAAATATATGCGTAGGTTTAAACATACGAAGAACCATTTGTTTGTTCTTCACTAAATACAAGCAATATTTTAAGAAATTTAATACATTGGATAAGCTTCTGTATACCAACATATTCATACAGTCGAGTGGAATACTAAATTGCATCCGAAAACGAATAATGGAAGCAGAAAAGCGTATGATGGAGTTTACATGCAGAAAACTGGAAGATAAATTTGAAGGCCTGAAGAAGGAGTTAAACGAGTTAAGTGGTAGAATTAATCGCATGGAGGGTATGTTTGAGAGGATTGGGCACCTCGAAAATGAAATAGCCACACTAAAACAGAGAGTATGTAAGCAGGAAAACTTTATATCTAAGCAAGAACTCCAAATTGCTGCATGCGACGTCCGAGTTCATGGGATTCCCTTCGAGGAGGGGGAAAACTTACAAAAGATTTTCCACCACCTCTGCTTCACGCTAAACTTACAGCCACCCCCCCTAAAAAGTGTTTTTCGGCCGAAACACAAACTACCCCACGGTACGGTTGATCCCGCCGTTATCATTAAATTTTACACACCCGCGGACCGAAATACGTTGTTGAAAACGATTGCGAGCTTCAGGCACCACAACAACACCAAAGGGCTGCGACTCGTGCATGTGGGAATAAATTCCAATGAGCCTATCTTTGTTAATGCATCGCTGACCAAAAACAACTATGAGATCTTCAAGGCTGCGATCCATCTAAAGAAGAGGAAAAAGGTTTCATCGGTGTTCACAATGCGGGGTGTGGTGCATATAAAGCGAAAATTCGGCGACCGACCCGAAGCAGTCCCAGCCTGAGTTTTCTCGAGAGTCTCGAGCCGGAAAACAATACTTCCTTTCGTGAAGACGTCACGCCGGTTGCGAACAACGCCCTGGAGGGTCACCAAAGGCTTAACTAACAGCCCCCTGCTAATAAATATTTCTCTTTGCTCTCTTCTAATCTATTCCTTCTCTGTCTTTTTCTCCACCTACAACATCACAAAATCATTAATTACGTTGTTAGACAAATTCAGTGTAAATCATTCACTTAATTATTTTTATAATGTTGGTCTCCGATAATGAGTCCCCGAGTTCCAAAGACTGTCTATCTACTTTGTTGCGCATAGTCAGCAAAAAAGCCAACGGGCTGAAAGTTATTCATATCAATGCGCAAAGCCTTTATAAAAAGCTTGACGAGTTGAGGTTTCTGTCAGAAGGCTCCGATATTGATGTCATATGTGTTTCAGAAACATGGTTTTCTTCGTTTCATAGAAATGATATGGTGAAGATAAATGGCTACCAACTTTTCAGAGTTGATAGAGGTGGTCATGGTGGTGGTGTTGCGATATATGTAAAAAGTAATGTGTCCTGTAAATTGTGTTGTTGTTCTAGTCCAGGTGATCCTGTGGAATATGTGTTTGTTCATATGTTTTCTGATAATAATAGTAGGCTTCTTATCGGCTGTGCATATAGACCGAATCGATTAGTAGATTTTTCCGCGTTTATTGAATTTCTTCAATCGTTACTATTAGACTATGACAATATTATCATCGCTGGAGATTTTAATAGTAACCTACTGGTGGATGCCACTTTAAAACAAAGCATGGAATCTCTGGGACTTTTTCCCACAAACTGTGCTATACCAACGCATTTCACAAATACTAACTCTTCTCTATTAGATTTATTTTTTGTCAATGATCTTCATAAAATGATTCACTACACGCAACTATCCGCCTCCTGCTTCTCAAAACACGACCTGATATTCCTAAACTACAACTTCCAAACATCATGTAGGCCAAGTTCGTTCGCGTATCGCGATTGCAGAAGTATAGATTATTATTCCCTTGCTGAGTCCGTTGAGTCGGTTGAATGGAGCTTGATTCGTACGTTAACATCGGTTGATGACCAGACAAAGTTTTTGCAGGATAATATAAATAAGTTATTCGATGATCACGTTCCACTAAAAATAAAAACACCTAAATACAAGAATAGCCCTTGGTTCAATGCTACATTAAAACACCTTATCCACCTTCGTAACCAAGCCTACTCACGGTGGAAAAGGTACAAAACAGTCGAAGCGCATAGCTGCTTTAAAACAGCTCGGCTTATTGCAAACAAAGCCATAAGGCTGGCCAAGGCAAATTATTTTAAGCATAAGTTTAGTTCTGCTTTGAATACAAAAGAAAAGTGGAACAAAATCAAACAAATAGGAATTGGTAAGCCCAAAAGTGACCTGTGTCATCCCCCTGATGTCGACATCAACGAAATAAATAATACTTTTGTAAGACTACGAAACTCAGCCGACAATGTGTGTATTGATAACTACTCCGTGCGTGTTAATGTTGACACTAGCCCTTTCGAGTTTGTTTGTGTCGATAATTGTGATGTTGTCCAAGCCATACTTTCTTTGAAGTCTAACGCAATGGGGCTTGATGGTATATGTTCATAGTTTTTAAAAGTCATTCTTCCCAAAATCCTTCCCCACATTACTTACTTGGTCAACTCAATTTTGACGACCGGTGTCTTCCCAATATACTGGAAAGCTGCAAAAGTTATTCCAATCCGTAAACAAAATAATGAGTATCGACCAATAGCCATACTCCCTTTCCTCTCTAAGGTCGTTGAACGTATTCTACATGGGCAAATCGTATCATATGTACATGAATACAAGCTCCTGTCAGATAGTCAGTCCGGTTTCAGGTCAAAGCGGAGCTGTACAACGGCACTATTATCTGTGACAGAAGAAATTCGTGAGCGAGTGGATGAAAGTTACATTGCCTTCTTAACACTTCTTGACCACTCCAAAGCTTTCGATTCTGTAGACCACACTCTGCTCTGTAGGAAGCTGGAAAACCTATTTAAGATCATATCTTGGCGATAGGACTCAAGCAGTATGTATAGATGGTGAAAAGTCTGACTTCCTTCATGTCTTAAGAGGCGTCCCTCAAGGCTCTATCCTGGGTCCTCTGTTATTTGTTCTGTACATCAATGACTTACCCGATGTCCTTAAGTATTGTAATGTTCATATCTACGCTGATGATGTGCAGTTATTTACGTGTTGTCCTCGTGATCAAACTAGCTTGTGCATAAGTAACTTAAACCACGATTTAAATTAAATATTTTCATGGGCTGCTATGAATGGCTTATGTATAAACCCGAATAAGTCAAAATGTATTGTTATTCATAGAAGGTCTTTTCCCACTAAGGATTTAGAGAATGTAGTTTTCGACAATTCCGTTATAGAATACGTAGATACGGCGAAAAACTTAGTGTAATTTTTAACAAAACATTGACATGGAAAGACCATATTTTTAGAACGGTTGGGAAAGTGTATGGAAAGCTTCGTACACTATGGTTAACACAGTATTTCACGCCTTTGCACATAAGACTACTTCTGGCTAAAGCGTACTTAATACCTACGCTACTCCATGGTTGTGTGATTTACTCAAACTGTGACTATCTGTGCAAGAACAAACTAAATGTTGTTTACAACAACATTGCTAGATATGTTTATGGATTGAAAAGATTTGACCACGTATCTCAACATGCTGAAAGGTTGCTAAACATTTCTTTCGAAAATCTTTTAAAAGTCAAAACACTGTCCTTCCTCCATAAATTGATACACACGAAGGAACCTGACTATATCGTAAGCTTATTTTTCTGCAATCATCAAGATCGGTGCTTCTTCTTAAGCACATCAGATACCGCTCGCTAACCTCTGAGCGCCAATTCTTTGTTACTGCAATACGTCTTTGGAACTCGCTACCTACTAGTCTTCGACTCTTAAGTAATGCTCTGCACTTCAGAAAAGAGCTAACATCATTTTTTAACGACTCTTAAACTGGATCTCGAATTGTTGTTGTTAAAATGTTCATTTCTAAGTCCTTTTCCTTTCTCTGTGTCTTCTTTCTTTATTTGTTAAATACTATTCAATCTATAACCAGCCAAAGGTTATCATCACTACTGCTGTCTTTTAATATTTATTAACTACTTTTCTTTAGTTTTAAGATTTACATTTACATACATAAATATTTCACTATTGTCCGCTATATTTAATTTAATTTGATTAATCTAATTTATTATTATAAATGTTCAATTTTTATAGCTCATGCTATTCATGACTAGCACTGTTAAATAATTTGTCAAAATTGTTGTGCTAGGAACAAATTTTCAAATAAATACATACATACATTTTAGAGCTATATCAAGTCCAAAAAAGGTTGCTCCAGTATACCGTCTGGAGTCTTCCTTGATGGCCACTCAGCGCTAACACCATGTGATACAGCAAACTTATTTGCGGAGTTTTTTAAGTCAAATTTTCCTGCCGACGATAGTTATCTATCGTTTGATGCCTCTACGAATCTTAACACTGCTCTAAACTTTGGTGCCCTCCGTCTCTCTTCTGATGATATTAGTAATGCTATTCTCAAACTTAAATCTTCGTATCAAACAGACGTTGATGGGTTTTCTTCAGTCCTGTTAAAAAACTGGCCGACACTAGTTTTTCCTTTAAGAATAATTTTCAATAAATCTCTATCGTCCGGAACGTTCACTGACGAGTGGAAGCTCACCTATATTACCCCCGTCTTTAAAAGTGGTAACAAAAATGATTTGTCTCTGGCAGATCAGCAGTCTCTAATCTTACTGTTTTTAGTGAATATTGTGTTGAATCTTTTCCTGCAGATTTTCAGGTTGATTGGCTTTATACTGGGTTTTCAAAAGCTTTCGACAGAATCCCTCATTGTGTTTTAATTAAAAAATTAGGTTGCCTTGGTTTCCACTCTTCCTATTTAAGTCCTATTTAAGTAACAGTCAACCTATGCTTTCTAATGTTGGCAATGTTGACGAAAGTCATCCTTACTCATCTCAGCAAATAAGTACTTTAGATTTGGCCATAAATGAGATCAATTCTCTCAAAAATTATAACAAGTTTCTTATCTACAAATTGGAAATATTAAATGAAATTCGCTCTCTGCACAACAAACTTCGGTTTGGTGAGTTGCTTTCGGCTATTCACATGCTCTACAAATATTCGCTCTGCTTGCGCCGCTACTGCAGCCAAACCGTCAGTGACAACATCGTCTAGTACAGCTGATGCATCTCTTGCCTGTACTATTGTCGACGCCACCCGCAATGATATCGCGATCTGAGCTGCTGCTATTACTTCTGCCGATGTTATTGTCAACAACAAGTGTCCAATTGTTACTGTTATCGCTGATTCTTGCTCAATTTCTAATGATAACAAGGTGAGTGAAGTTCAACTATGTGCCACTAAGCAGACTGTTACTTCTTTAGCTCAAACTTGCTCAACACATTTCTCTAATAGCTCTGCTATGCAAATAATATTGAATCTCCTTCACAGTGGACTCAGGTACATAGAAAAACGCGTAAAAACAAAAAACGTACTAAATCTCTGTCTGTTGGTATATTTACGAATTTAGGCAAATACGCGACGTGGTCGATATTCAGTTTATTTAATAATATTAACTAAATAGAAATATACAGTACAATATATTGTGGGGAAAATAATTAGGCTTTTACACTTTACGATTCCAACTTCACGACTGACTTCAGATGTAACAAAACAAAAAGGAATACAGAAAATTGATACAGCATTACCAGCTTGTTGCGATATTGAAATATTAAGCTTACTTGACATTAGTTAATTACTTCAACACTTCTTCTTAAGCTAATATTTTAATTTGAAAATTTTAAATTGCAATTTAATTAAACCAAGTAATTTTACGAAGCCGCAATGCTTTTGTTTACCCAAACTTTGTGTAAGTACCTCTACAATATTGTCATTAGTAGATACAAATTTTAATTTGATTTCATTATTTGTAACTTTTTCTCTAATAAAATGAAATTTAATGTCAACGTATTTGGTGCGTTTATGGTGAACAGGATTTTTATATATGCTGTGCACTCATGTTGTCACCACATATGACCATAGCTTCTTCTGCTGACCATCAAATTTCGAACAGTAATTTGCGTAGATACACCGCTTCTTTTGCGGCTGCGGTGAGAGCCACGTACTCTGCCTCTGTGCTGCTCAATGCTACAATACGTTATTTAGTTGAAGATCAAGAAAATGCGCTGCCTCCCAAAAAGAAAACATAGCCGGAGTAGGATTTTCTGTCTAATTTATAATTATCTGATTGGGCAAATGCAGTGTATGAGAAGCCTTGTAGTGGCTTCCCAGTTTTACGATATACTATGCTCAGGTTTATAGTGCCGGAAAGATATCTAAGAATGTGTTTTGCTGCAGCCCCATGCTCAGCGTGTGGATTTGTGTTGCGTTGCGACAATTTGCTAACTGCATGCAAAATGTCAGGACGACTCAAAATTTATAGGTACATTAAAGAACCTATTAATGACTGATAGTGCGTTACATTTACTTTGACGCATTTGCGATCTTTACAACCGACGTGAAACCCTGGGCCATGTGGTATGGCAACTGCTTTGAAGTTTTGCATGCCATATGAATCTAAAAGATTTCTGATATAAGTTTTTTGACATAGCTTTTTTAAGCTTAAGAACCTTGTTGGGATGTTTAGTGCTCAGAAAATTTGGTAGCTGTTTCATGTAGACATCCTCGTCTAGGTTACTGTTCAAATATGCATTTGATATATCAACTTGGTGCATATACAACTGTTTTTCTGCAGCTATAACGAACAACATATGAAGAATTTCATAGCGTATAACGGGAGAGAACGTTTCCCATTAGTTAACGCCCAACTGGTGTGCACATCCTTTCGCAACCAACCTGGACTTAAACCTTTCGATTTCACCATCTTTGTTTCTTTTGATTCTAAATACCTATCGTTGGCTACCAATGCATTGTGTTCTGACTGCTTTGACTCTTGCCAAATATGTGCATATTGGCCCTGCAACGCTTCTGCTATTGTTTGTGGTGTTTCGATATCGTCTATGGAATTTAGATTGTTTAGCATGTTATATACCTTTGTAGGTCTGCCTGGTTGACCCGTAGGTTGCAATTTTGGTCGACCTGGATCTCTACGTTCAACATGTATTTCTTCATCATCGCTCGCGCTAACAAACTCCTAGCTTTCTTCGTCGGAGTTTTCAGTATCTTTCTGTACCTCTGCGCATTCAGGTGTATGCACAGTGCTCTGACCATGTTCAGCTTCTATTGAGATTTTATTGGCTTCTTCTTAAGACGTATGCGACTCAAAATGAATAATATTTGTCATGAAATCAACGTTACGGTCTAATACGCTGCATTTTGTATTAACTACTGTATCAAACTCACCCTCTACAAATTTGACATCCCTACATTCTATAACTGAACGTTTTTCTCGATCGTACAGGTGATAAGCTTTTGCTGTTGTAGAGTAGCAGACGAAAATGTATTCTTTTCCTTTTGCCCTGAACTTGCACGTTGCTGTTTTATCTAAAACGCGCGCGAACCGAAAATACGCAAATGCTTTACCGATGCCTTAAGATGGGCGTGCACCCATTCAATGCATTTGTGGAGCACCAATTACGCAAATATACTGCCGTTTGTACCATTGTTTACTATATAGTTTGGCAGCTTAAATTGAGGTTATGTTGCGAATAGAGTGGAAGGCACTCGAATGAAGTGGAATGAATAACAGTAGGAAGAGCAGAGTTGCATTGGATCAATATACCTTCAATCATTGCAACAATATTAAAGATAAATTTAGAAAAAATAATTAAATACTTCAGTATAAGCAAACATTTTCTTTCAATTACTGCAATTAAGGAGTCCTAGATGCTATGTATTCCAAAATTATAACATTTTATGTCAGTTTAAAAATTTAACTTGAATTTCCCTAAAGATTTCCGTAATATGGCCATTAGTGATGTTTGTGTGTGCTAATTTTGACCGATCAGCTGTTAGTTGCGCCACTTGGTAAAGTTTACAATGGTTTATTCAGCCTCAGCCCACAAAAAACTCTTCTAACATTGTGAATGAAACTAAGTGTGATATCTTATCTGTCAACTGCCTGACAGGATGTTCAATATGGCTACTTTTTAGCGCTTTGACTGGGTGTTCAATATGGCGGCGCATATCTTCAGCGGGTGATAGAAAGAGATACAGAATGAGACAGCGATAGTCAATTACAAATCAGGTGTCCCAATCACTTTGGAATTTTGACGTCTATGCAGAAGATATCGCACTTAGTTTAATTCACAATGTCTTACAATTTGCCACGAATTAGCAAGCTTTTTGCCATTTCCACTATAGTGCGATTGGTGCGTTCAGCAACACCATTTTGCTGGGGTGTACACTGAACAGTATTTTGTCTCTTAATTGCATAATTGTTAAAAATTTTTTAAAATCATTGTTCACATATTCAGTAGCATTGTCGGTACGTAGGCATTTTATCTGCTTGCCCGTTTGCAACTGAACGTAACTTTTAAACCGTTTAAATTTATCAAAAACTTCATTTTTGGCACGCATGAAATAAATATATAAAAAATCATGAATGAACGTGACGAAATAATGATTTCAACCTATCGAATTAACATTCATTGGCCCACAAACATCAATGTGTACTATTTCAAGTACGTTTTTTGTCATACGATTAGATTTATTTGGAAATGGTAAAGCACACATTTTTGCTTGATTGCACGAGTGTCACAGTTCATGTTCACTTGTGTATTTTTAATGTTCATATCTTCGAATAGCTTTTTCTCACTAAGCAACTTTAAACTTTGAAAATTTAAGTGTCCGTATCTTTCATGCTACAATTTTGCATTTGAATCGATGACCATATAACTGCCCTTTGTCTGGAATTATCCGTATACAAATACAAATTTCCTTCTTGCATTGCGCGTAGCACCACATTGCCATTTTTTGTTTTTATTTGCGCATATTTATCACTAAATGTAATACTATTTTCATTTTGAGCTGCTTTACTAACTGACACGGAATTTATTTGTAGCCTAGGCACACACAAAACTTCACGCACTTCAATATCTACATTGTTTATCTTTTTATGACTGTACCAATACCTAAAGATTCTATGTATTTGTCAGCTGCTAATTTAACCGACGGCTTTTTTCACAAAACGATATGAATTTGTCTTTGTTGCAGCACATGTGTTGTTGCACAACTGTCAAACTTTGTTCAACGTCACACATATTAAAAACACAATGCGCTTGTTCTTCTTTCTTACGTTGCTGTTCTTCTGTGCGTTTCCTTTTTTGCGACATTCATTCGCGCGATGACTTGTTTTTTCGCAATAAAAACACTTGCCTTTGAATTATTTTTGCTCGTTTGTTTTGTTTTGATTCTCGCGATTGCCTTTGAAATTTTGATGATTGCTTTATTGCGCACGCATTTGCGCTTGTCTGTGTATATATACTGACGCTGCTGCGTTTTCGCGTTCTCCTATTTCTGCTTTGCGCGAACCTTCTTCTAGAAACTTAAATTTAATTGTTTGAAATGATGGCAAGTTGTCGCGTGTCTTAATAGCGACCACAAAATTTTCGCAAGAATATGGTAGACTAGACAGAAGTATCATAAATTTTAGTTCATCATTCACTTTGATGTCTAATTCAGTCAACTTGTCCAAAGTTTCTTCAAACATTTTATTATACTGTGGTATGTCATCATAGGATTGCATTCTTAAGCGAATGTGTTTTTGGTAAAGTTGAACTTTTCTTACTGGCCTTTTGGCAAATGTATTTCACGCAATTTTTTCCATGCGTCTCCTGCAGTAGCACACGATACCACAGAGATGCGAACGCTACTGGTTGCCTTCGTGGCGGTGGGGTCTTAATTACCGTCTAGTGTCAGTTAGCCTCCTCTTTATTTCCGCTTATTTATGGTGACGTTCTACTGGATCAAATTTGTGTCTGCATTAATGGTTCTGATTCACAAGGCTCTATATATCTCCTGGCATCATACATGCCACCAGGCCATTTGAGCTATACAAGGAACACGCTGGCAACAGAGTTTCGCTAGTTGTTAATAACCTAAGTGATAATTATCTCTGTGTGCTTGTTGACTTCAACTTATGCAATATTGGCTTGTCAACGAATGCTTGGAATTTTTGTCTTACACCTAACAATCTCTTTGCAAATCACGAATTATATTTCATTGATAATTTACTTAGCCTTAATTTATTGCAAATTGACAAATGTGCCAATACTTTAATTTATACAATATTAATTGTGAAATCAGTGAATGTACAAATCCAATCACTCACAAAGACAGGCATCACCTACCGCTATTTACAAACTTCCGACGTACACTAAAGGGTTAAAAAAATTGAAGAATCTTAGAAATAAATATATGCGTAGGTTTAAACATACGAAGAACCATTTGTTTGTTCTTCACTAAATACAAGCAATATTTTAAGAAATTTAATACATTGGATAAGCTTCTGTATACCAACATATTCATACAGTCGAGTGGAATACTAAATTGCATCCGAAAACGAATAATGGAAGCAGAAAAGCGTATGATGGAGTTTACATGCAGAAAACTGGAAGATAAATTTGAAGGCCTGAAGAAGGAGTTAAACGAGTTAAGTGGTAGAATTAATCGCATGGAGGGTATGTTTGAGAGGATTGGGCACCTCGAAAATGAAATAGCCACACTAAAACAGAGAGTATGTAAGCAGGAAAACTTTATATCTAAGCAAGAATTCCAAATTGCTGCATGCGACGTCCGAGTTCATGGGATTCCCTTCGAGGAGGGGGAAAACTTACAAAAGATTTTCCACCACCTCTGCTTCACGCTAAACTTACAGCCACCCCCCCTAAAAAGTGTTTTTCGGCCGAAACGCAAACTACCCCACGGTACGGTTGATCCCGCCGTTATCATTAAATTTTACACACCCGCGGACCGAAATACGTTGTTGAAAACGATTGCGAGCTTCAGGCACCACAACAACACCAAAGGGCTGCGACTCGTGCATGTGGGAATAAATTCCAATGAGCCTATCTTTGTTAATGCATCGCTGACCAAAAACAACTATGAGATCTTCAAGGCTGCGATCCATCTAAAGAAGAGGAAAAAGGTTTCATCGGTGTTCACAATGCGGGGTGTGGTGCATATAAAGCGAAAATTCGGCGACCGACCCGAAGCAGTCCCAGCCTGAGTTTTCTCGAGAGTCTCGAGCCGGAAAACAATACTTCCTTTCGTGAAGACGTCACGCCGGTTGCGAACAACGCCCTGGAGGGTCACCAAAGGCTTAACTAACAGCCCCCTGCTAATAAATATTTCTCTTTGCTCTCTTCTAATCTATTCCTTCTCTGTCTTTTTCTCCACCTACAACATCACAAAATCATTAATTACGTTGTTAGCCAAATTCAGTGTAAATCATTCACTTAATTATTTTTATAATGTTGGTCTCCGATAATGAGTCCCCGAGTTCCAAAGACTGTCTATCTACTTTGTTGCGCATAGTCAGCAAAAAAGCCAACGGGCTGAAAGTTATTCATATCAATGCGCAAAGCCTTTATAAAAAGCTTGACGAGTTGAGGTTTCTGTCAGAAGGCTCCGATATTGATGTCATATGTGTTTCAGAAACATGGTTTTCTTCGTTTCATAGAAATGATATGGTGAAGATAAATGGCTACCAACTTTTCAGAGTTGATAGAGGTGGTCATGGTGGTGGTGTTGCGATATATGTAAAAAGTAGTGTGTCCTGTAAATTGTGTTGTTGTTCTAGTCCAGGTGATCCTGTGGAATATGTGTTTGTTCATATGTTTTCTGATAATAATAGTAGGCTTCTTATCGGCTGTGCATATAGACCGAATCGATTAGTAGATTTTTCCGCGTTTATTGAATTTCTTCAATCGTTACTATTAGACTATGACAATATTATCATCGCTGGAGATTTTAATAGTAACCTACTGGTGGATGCCACTTTAAAACAAAGCATGGAATCTCTGGGACTTTTTCCCACAAACTGTGCTATACCAACGCATTTCACAAATACTAACTCTTCTCTATTAGATTTATTTTTTGTCAATGATCTTCATAAAATGATTCACTACACGCAACTATCCGCCTCCTGCTTCTCAAAACACGACCTGATATTCCTAAACTACAACTTCCAAACATCATGTAGGCCAAGTTCGTTCGCGTATCGCGATTGCAGAAGTATAGATTATTATTCCCTTGCTGAGTCCGTTGAGTCGGTTGAATGGAGCTTGATTCGTACGTTAACATCGGTTGATGACCAGACAAAGTTTCTGCAGGATAATATAAATAAGTTATTCGATGATCACGTTCCACTAAAAATAAAAACACCTAAATACAAGAATAGCCCTTGGTTCAATGCTACATTAAAACACCTTATCCACCTTCGTAACCAAGCCTACTCACGGTGGAAAAGGTACAAAACAGTCGAAGCGCATAGCTGCTTTAAAACAGCTCGGCTTATTGCAAACAAAGCCATAAGGCTGGCCAAGGCAAATTATTTTAAGCATAAGTTTAGTTCTGCTTTGAATACAAAAGAAAAGTGGAACAAAATCAAACAAATAGGAATTGGTAAGCCCAAAAGTGACCTGTGTCATCCCCCTGATGTCGACATCAACGAAATAAATAATACTTTTGTAAGACTACGAAACTCAGCCGACAATGTGTGTATTGATAACTACTCCGTGCGTGTTAATGTTGACACTAGCCCTTTCGAGTTTGTTTGTGTCGATAATTGTGATGTTGTCCAAGCCATACTTTCTTTGAAGTCTAACGCAATGGGGCTTGATGGTATATGTTCATAGTTTTTAAAAGTCATTCTTCCCAAAATCCTTCCCCACATTACTTACTTGGTCAACTCAATTTTGACGACCGGTGTCTTCCCAATATACTGGAAAGCTGCAAAAGTTATTCCAATCCGTAAACAAAATAATGAGTATCGACCAATAGCCATACTCCCTTTCCTCTCTAAGGTCGTTGAACGTATTCTACATGGGCAAATCGTATCATATGTACATGAATACAAGCTCCTGTCAGATAGTCAGTCCGGTTTCAGGTCAAAGCGGAGCTGTACAACGGCACTATTATCTGTGACAGAAGAAATTCGTGAGCGAGTGGATGAAAGTTACATTGCCTTCTTAACACTTCTTGACCACTCCAAAGCTTTCGATTCTGTAGACCACACTCTGCTCTGTAGGAAGCTGGAAAACCTATTTAACTTCTCTGGTCATGCAGTTGCCCTTATAAGATCATATCTTGGCGATAGGACTCAAGCAGTATGTATAGATGGTGAAAAGTCTGACTTCCTTCATGTCTTAAGAGGCGTCCCTCAAGGCTCTATCCTGGGTCCTCTGTTATTTGTTCTGTACATCAATGACTTACCCGATGTCCTTAAGTATTGTAATGTTCATATCTACGCTGATGATGTGCAGTTATTTACGTGTTGTCCTCGTGATCAAACTAGCTTGTGCATAAGTAACTTAAACCACGATTTGAATTAAATATTTTCATGGGCTGCTATGAATGGCTTATGTATAAACCCGAATAAGTCAAAATGTATTGTTATTCATAGAAGGTCTTTTCCCACTAAGGATTTAGAGAATGTAGTTTTCGACAATTCCGTTATAGAATACGTAGATACGGCGAAAAACTTAGGTGTAATTTTTAACAAAACATTGACATGGAAAGACCATATTTTTAGAACGGTTGGGAAAGTGTATGGAAAGCTTCGTACACTATGGTTAACACAGTATTTCACGCCTTTGCACATAAGACTACTTCTGGCTAAAGCGTACTTAATACCTACGCTACTCCATGGTTGTGTGATTTACTCAAACTGTGACTATCTGTGCAAGAACAAACTAAATGTTGTTTACAACAACATTGCTAGATATGTTTATGGATTGAAAAGATTTGACCACGTATCTCAACATGCTGAAAGGTTGCTAAACATTTCTTTCGAAAATCTTTTAAAAGTCAAAACACTGTCCTTCCTCCATAAATTGATACACACGAAGGAACCTGACTATATCGTAAGCTTATTTTTCTGCAATCATCAAGATCGGTGCTTCTTCTTAAGCACATCAGATACCGCTCGCTAACCTCTGAGCGCCAATTCTTTGTTACTGCAATACGTCTTTGGAACTCGCTACATACTAGTCTTCGACTCTTAAGTAATGCTCTGCACTTCAGAAAAGAGCTAACATCATTTTTTAACGACTCTTAAACTGGATCTCGAATTGTTGTTGTTAAAATGTTCATTTCTAAGTCCTTTTCCTTTCTCTGTGTCTTCTTTCTTTATTTGTTAAATACTATTCAATCTATAACCAGCCAAAGGTTATCATCACTACTGCTGTCTTTTAATATTTATTAACTACTTTTCTTTAGTTTTAAGATTTACATTTACATACATAAATATTTCACTATTGTCCGCTATATTTAATTTAATTTGATTAATCTAATTTATTATTATAAATGTTCAATTTTTATAGCTCATGCTATTCATGACTAGCACTGTTAAATAATTTGTCAAAATTGTTGTGCTAGGAACAAATTTCCAAAAAAGGTTGCTCCAGTATACCGTCTGGAGTCTTCCTTGATGGCCACTCAGCGCTAACACCATGTGATACAGCAAACTTATTTGCGGAGTTTTTTAAGTCAAATTTTCCTGCCGACGATAGTTATCTATCGTTTGATGCCTCTACGAATCTTAACACTGCTCTAAACTTTGGTGCCCTCCGTCTCTCTTCTGATGATATTAGTAATGCTATTCTCAAACTTAAATCTTCGTATCAAACAGACGTTGATGGGTTTTCTTCAGTCCTGTTAAAAAACTGGCCGACACTAGTTTTTCCTTTAAGAATAATTTTCAATAAATCTCTATCGTCCGGAACGTTCACTGACGAGTGGAAGCTCACCTATATTACCCCCGTCTTTAAAAGTGGTAACAAAAATGATTTGTCTCTGGCAGATCAGCAGTCTCTAATCTTACTGTTTTTAGTGAATATTGTGTTGAATCTTTTCCTGCAGATTTTCAGGTTGATTGGCTTTATACTGGGTTTTCAAAAGCTTTCGACAGAATCCCTCATTGTGTTTTAATTAAAATATTAGGTTGCCTTGGTTTCCACTCTTCCTATTTAAGTCCTATTTAAGTAACAGTCAACCTATGCTTTCTAATGTTGGCAATGTTGACGAAAGTCATCCTTACTCATCTCAGCAAATAAGTACTTTAGATTTGGCCATAAATGAGATCAATTCTCTCAAAAATTATAACAAGTTTCTTATCTACAAATTGGAAATATTAAATGAAATTCGCTCTCTGCACAACAAACTTCGGTTTGGTGAGTTGCTTTCGGCTATTCACATGCTCTACAAATATTCGCTCTGCTTGCGCCGCTACTGCAGCCAAACCGTCAGTGACAACATCGTCTAGTACAGCTGATGCATCTCTTGCCTGTACTATTGTCGACGCCACCCGCAATGATATCGCGATCTGAGCTGCTGCTATTACTTCTGCCGATGTTATTGTCAACAACAAGTGTCCAATTGTTACTGTTATCGCTGATTCTTGCTCAATTTCTAATGATAACAAGGTGAGTGAAGTTCAACTATGTGCCACTAAGCAGACTGTTACTTCTTTAGCTCAAACTTGCTCAACACATTTCTCTAATAGCTCTGCTATGCAAATAATATTGAATCTCCTTCACAGTGGACTCAGGTACATAGAAAAACGCGTAAAAACAAAAAACGTACTAAATCTCTGTCTGTTGGTATATTTACGAATTTAGGCAAATACGCGACGTGGTCGATATTCAGTTTATTTAATAATATTAACTAAATAGAAATATACAGTACAATATATTGTGGGGAAAATAATTAGGCTTTTACACTTTACGATTCCAACTTCACGACTGACTTCAGATGTAACAAAACAAAAAGGAATACAGAAAATTGATACAGCATTACCAGCTTGTTGCGATATTGAAATATTAAGCTTACTTGACATTAGTTAATTACTTCAACACTTCTTCTTAAGCTAATATTTTAATTTGAAAATTTTAAATTGCAATTTAATTAAACCAAGTAATTTTACGAAGCCGCAATGCTTTTGTTTACCCAAACTTTGTGTAAGTACCTCTACAATATTGTCATTAGTAGATACAAATTTTAATTTGATTTCATTATTTGTAACTTTTTCTCTAATAAAATGAAATTTAATGTCAACGTATTTGGTGCGTTTATGGTGAACAGGATTTTTATATATGCTGTGCACTCATGTTGTCACCACATATGACCATAGCTTCTTCTGCTGACCATCAAATTTCGAACAGTAATTTGCGTAGATACACCGCTTCTTTTGCGGCTGCGGTGAGAGCCACGTACTCTGCCTCTGTGCTGCTCAATGCTACAATACGTTATTTAGTTGAAGATCAAGAAAATGCGCTGCCTCCCAAAAAGAAAACATAGCCGGAGTAGGATTTTCTGTCTAATTTATAATTATCTGATTGGGCAAATGCAGTGTATGAGAAGCCTTGTAGTGGCTTCCCAGTTTTACGATATACTATGCTCTGGTTTATAGTGCCGGAAAGATATCTAAGAATGTGTTTTGCTGCAGCCCCATGCTCAGCGTGTGGATTTGTGTTGCGTTGCGACAATTTGCTAACTGCATGCAAAATGTCAGGACGACTCAAAATTTATAGGTACATTAAAGAACCTATTAATGACTGATAGTGCGTTACATTTACTTTGACGCATTTGCGATCTTTACAACCGACGTGAAACCCTGGGCCATGTGGTATGGCAACTGCTTTGAAGTTTTGCATGCCATATGAATCTAAAAGATTTCTGATATAAGTTTTTTGACATAGCTTTTTTAAGCTTAAGAACCTTGTTGGGATGTTTAGTGCTCAGAAAATTTGGTAGCTGTTTCATGTAGACATCCTCGTCTAGGTTACTGTTCAAATATGCATTTGATATATCAACTTGGTGCATATACAACTGTTTTTCTGCAGCTATAACGAACAACATATGAAGAATTTCATAGCGTATAACGGGAGAGAACGTTTCCCATTAGTTAACGCCCAACTGGTGTGCACATCCTTTCGCAACCAACCTGGACTTAAACCTTTCGATTTCACCATCTTTGTTTCTTTTGATTCTAAATACCTATCGTTGGCTACCAATGCATTGTGTTCTGACTGCTTTGACTCTTGCCAAATATGTGCATATTGGCCCTGCAACGCTTCTGCTATTGTTTGTGGTGTTTCGATATCGTCTATGGAATTTAGATTGTTTAGCATGTTATATACCTTTGTAGGTCTGCCTGGTTGACCCGTAGGTTGCAATTTTGGTCGACCTGGATCTCTACGTTCAACATGTATTTCTTCATCATCGCTCGCGCTAACAAACTCCTAGCTTTCTTCGTCGGAGTTTTCAGTATCTTTCTGTACCTCTGCGCATTCAGGTGTATGCACAGTGCTCTGACCATGTTCAGCTTCTATTGAGATTTTATTGGCTTCTTCTTAAGACGTATGCGACTCAAAATGAATAATATTTGTCATGAAATCAACGTTACGGTCTAATACGCTGCATTTTGTATTAACTACTGTATCAAACTCACCCTCTACAAATTTGACATCCCTACATTCTATAACTGAACGTTTTTCTCGATCGTACAGGTGATAAGCTTTTGCTGTTGTAGAGTAGCAGACGAAAATGTATTCTTTTCCTTTTGCCCTGAACTTGCACGTTGCTGTTTTATCTAAAACGCGCGCGAACCGAAAATACGCAAATGCTTTACCGATGCCTTAAGATGGGCGTGCACCCATTCAATGCATTTGTGGAGCACCAATTACGCAAATATACTGCCGTTTGTACCATTGTTTACTATATAGTTTGGCAGCTTAAATTGAGGTTATGTTGCGAATAGAGTGGAAGGCACTCGAATGAAGTGGAATGAATAACAGTAGGAAGAGCAGAGTTGCATTGGATCAATATACCTTCAATCATTGCAACAATATTAAAGATAAATTTAGAAAAAATAATTAAATACTTCAGTATAAGCAAACATTTTCTTTCAATTACTGCAATTAAGGAGTCATAGATGCTATGTATTCCAAAATTATAACATTTTATGTCAGTTTAAAAATTTAACTTGAATTTCCCTAAAGATTTCCGTAATATGGCCATTAGTGATGTTTGTGTATTTGCTCAGCCCACAAAAAACTCTTCTAACATTGTGAATGAAACTAAGTGTGATATCTTATCTGTCAACTGCCTGACAGGATGTTCAATACGACTACTTTTTAGCGTTTTGACTGGGTGTTCAATATGGTGGCGCATATCTTCAGGGGGTGATAGAAAGAGATACAGAATGAGACAGCGATAGTCAATTACAAATCAGGTGTCCCAATCACTTTGGAATTTTGACGTCTATGCAGAAGATATCACACTTAGTTTCATTCACAATGTCTTACAATTTGCCACGAATTAGCAAGCTTTTAGCCATTTCCACTAAGGTGCGATTGGTGCGTTCAGCAACACCATTTTGCTGGGGTGTATACTGAACAGTATTTTATATATTAATTCCACAATTGTTTAAAAAAGTTTAAAATCATTTTTCACATATTCAGTAGCATTGTCGGTACGTAGACATTTTATTTGCTTGCCCGTTTGCAACTGAACGTAACTTTTAAACAGTTTAAATTTACCAAAAACTTCATTTTTGGCACGCATGAAATAAATATATATTTTTCTTAAA
Source organism: Eurosta solidaginis (assembly GCF_040869045.1). Classification (NCBI taxonomy): domain Eukaryota; kingdom Metazoa; phylum Arthropoda; class Insecta; order Diptera; family Tephritidae; genus Eurosta; species Eurosta solidaginis. The sequence goes on from NW_027136959.1 coordinate 110,361, forward strand.
AAATCATGAATAAACGTGACGAAATAACGATTTCAACCTATCGAATTAACATTCATTAGCCCACAAACATCACTGTGTACTAGTTCAAGTACGTTTTTTTGTCATACGATTAGCTTTATGTGGAAATGTAAAGCACACATTTTTGCTTGATTGCACGTGTCACAGTTCATGTTCACTTGTGTATTTTTAATGTTCATATCTTCGACTAGCTTTTTCTCACTAAGTAACTTTAAACTTTGAAAATTTAAGTGTCCGTATTTTCATGCAACAATTTTGCATTTGAATCGATGACCATATAATTGCACTTTGTCTGGAATTATCCGTATACAAATACAAATTTCCTTCTTGCATTGCGCGTAACACCAAATTGCCATTTTTTGTTTTTATTTGCGCATATTAATCCTAAATGTAATACTATTTTGATTTTGAGCTGCTTTACTGACACGGAATTTATTTGTAGCCTAGGCACACACAAAACGTCATGCATTTCAATATCTACATTGTTTACTTTTTTTATGACTGTGCCAATACCTAAAGACTCTATGTATTTGTCAGCTGGTAATTTAACCGACGGCTTTTTTTTCACAAAACGATATAAATTTGTCTTTGTTGCAGCACATGTGTTGTTGCACCACTGTCAAACTTTGTTCAACGTCACACATATTAAAAACACAATGCGTTGTTCTTGCGTTTCCTTTTTTGCGACATTCATTCGCGCGATGACTTGTTTTTTCACAATAAAAACACTTGCGTTTGAATTATTTTTGCTCGTTTGTTTTGTTTTGATTCTCGCGATTGCCTTTGAAATTTTGATGATTGCTTTGTTGCGGACCCATTTGCGCTTGTCTGTGTATATATACTAACGCTGCTGCGTTTTCGCGTTCTCCTATTTCTCCTTGCGCAATTTAACTGTTTGAAATGATGGCAAGTTGTCGCGTGTCTTAATAGCGATCGCAAAATTTTTCCAAGAATTTGGTAGACTAGACATAAGTATCATAACTTTTAGTTCATCATACACTTTGATGTCTAATTCAGTCAACTTGTTTCTTCAAACATTTTAATATACTGTGGTACGTCATCATAGGATTGCATTCTTAAGCGAATGAGTTTTTGGTAAAGTTGAACTTTTCTTACTGGCCTTTTGGCAAATGTATTTCAAGCAATTTTTTCCATGCGTCTGCTGTAGTAGCACACGATTTTATATACATTAGTTGTGTTGATTTTACATTTAAAATTATGGAGCTAACACCATTGTGTCCCATTTTGCTGATTGTTCTTCAGTTGCGCCCTCAGGCTTGGCTTCACTCACCACTTTCCACAAATCAGCAGTAATTAAAACACTGCGCATGGTCATACACCATACGTCGTAATTATCTTCACCAAGCTTCTCTATTTGATGAGAAACAATCATTTTGAATATGAGTTTATGAAAATTTATATTTTTACAAAATTTTGCTCACACCGATTTTTCTGCACACGTTTTCTAGTGGCTTCTTTTTAGCAACGAACACCGATCGCGTTGGCCTGGGCTCATAACCATTTGTTGGTATATTTACGAATACGAATTTAGGCAAATACGCGACGTGGTCGATATTAAGTTTATTTAATAATATTAACAAAATAGAAATATACAGCGCAATATATTGTGAGGAAAATAATTAGACTTTTACGTATACACTTTACGATTGCAATTTCACGATTGACTCAGATGTAATAAAACAAAAAGGAATACAGAAAATTGATACAACATTGCCAGCTTGTTGCGATATTGAAATATTAAGCATACTTGACATTAGTTAATTACTTCAACACTGTCTTCTGGTACTAATGTTGACATGGTAGGCAATGATAAAATCAGTGATTATAATAACACGGGAAGTCAAGTATATCAAAAGATAACTCCCCAAGTCCAAACCAGCTCACGTAGCCTAGTGATCGGAGTCAGTACTAACGTCGTTAGAATCTAATGTCACTGTTGATAATATAATCTCCTATGTGGCTAAAAATACGAATATCGACGGCAATGAACTTGCCTGCTTCCCTCTGGTTAAAAAAGATGCAGATTCTACAAAACTCTCTAGAGTAAATTTTAAGCTTGACGTGTCGGCCACGCTCCTGGACACAATTCTATATCCCTTGCTATGGCCAGCAAATGTGAAAGTTAAACCTTTCAAAAGCGTTCGCAAAGCTAACTCAAGAAGTTCGGGCCCAGTGTCAAGCGACGATTAGCAATCACAACAATGTGATAAGTGCTCTGCCTCTAATTAGTGGTTATAGAGAGATAACGGTATATTTCCAAAACCTTTCTGGAATGAGGACCAAAGCTGATCTGGTTCACACCGTTAGTTACCGATTGGATTATGACATATTTGTTTTCATCGAGACATGGCTCAATGGAAGTTTTTTCGACAGTGAGTTCTTCGACTCTAATCTTTTTAATGCATTCCGCAAAGATCGAGATGCGAACGCTACTGGTTGCCTTCGTGGCTGTGGGGTCTTAATTGCCGTCTAGTGTCAGTTATCCTCCTCTTTATTTCCGCTTAGTTATGGTGACGTTCTACTGGATCAAATTTGTGTCTGCATTAATGGTCCTGATTCACGAGGCTCTCTATATCTCCTTGCATCATACGTGCCACCAGGCAGTTCATTTGAGCTATACAAGGAACACGCTGGCAACATAGTTTCGCTAGTTGTTAATAACCTAAGTGATAATCATATCTGTCTGCTTGTTGACTTCAACTTATGCAATATTGGCTTGTCAACGAATGCTTGGAATTTTTGTCTTACACCTAACAATCTCTTTGCAAATCACGAATTATGTTTCATTAATAATTTACTTAGCCTTAATTTATTGCAAATTGACAAATGTGCTAATACTTTAAATAGATTACTCGATCCCATATTTATTAGTGACAATATTAATTGTGAAATCAGTGAATGTACAAATCCAATCACTCACAAAGACAGGCATCACCTACCGCTCCTTAAAAACTTCCGTCGTACATGAAAGGGTTAAAAAAATTGAAGAATCTTAGAAATAAATATATGCGTAGGTTTAAACATACGAAGAACCATTTGTTTGTTCTTCACTAAATACAAGCAATATTTTAAGAAATTTAATACATTGGATAAGCTTCTGTATACCAACTATATTCATACAATCGAGTCGATTATTAAATTGCATCCGAAAACATTTTAGAGCTATATCAAGTCCAAAAAAGGTTGCTCCAGTATACCGTCTGGAGTCTTCCTTGATGGCCACTCAGCGCTAACACCACGTGATACAACAAACTTATTTGCGGAGTTTTTTAAGTCAAATTTTCCTGCCGACGATAGTTATCTATCGTTTGATGCCTCTACGAATCTTAACACTGCTCTAAACTTTGGTGCCCTCCGTCTCTCTTCTGATGATATTAGTAATGCTATTCTCAAACTTAAATCTTCGTATCAAAAATACGTTGATGGGTTTTCTTCAGTCCTGTTAAAAAACTGCCCGACACTAGTTTTTCCTTTAAGAATAATTTTCAATAAATCTCTATCGTCTGGAACGTTAACTGACGAGTGGGAGCTCACCTATATTACCCCCGTCTTTAAAAGTGGTAACAAAAATGATTTGTGTAATTACAGACCTATATCAAAGCCTTCTACCATTTCCACAATTTATGAGCATGCTGTTAATGCCAAGTTGAGTTTTGCGGTTAAGTCTTTAATATCTCCCTTCCAGCATGGATTTGTCTCTGGCAGATCAGCAGTTTCTAATCTTACTGTTTTTAGTGAATATTGTGTTGAATCTTTTCCTGCAGATTTTCAGGTTGATTGGATTTATACTGGATTTTCAAAAGCTTTCGACAGAATCCCTCATTGTGTTTTAATTAAAAAATTAGGTTGCCTTGGTTTCCACTCTTCCTATTTAAGTCCTATTTAAGTAACAGACAGAGTGTTGTTGCCATATATGGGCATTCGTCTAGTCCGTTTGTAACCACTTCTGGGGTTCCCCAAGGGAGTATATAGTTCCACTTTAGTGAACTGCAAAAATCACAATTTTCTTGATTTAATCAAACACTAAAACTTGCATTCACATTCAATCATGCGAATAAACTCATATTGAATAAGCTCGTAATTGAATAAACTCAGCATCTGTCTTAACAAGACTCTGTTAGCATGATTGCGATCGAATGACCCAACAGGTTTTTCGTACGATTGTATTGATCAAACGAAGGCAAGCGGAATATAAAATCAAAGCACGAGAATTAGTATCGTTTAGTTCGGCAAACAAACAGAATCGTAAGCAATGTTTATATGTATGCTTATATGTATATTTATATGTAGCTTGTCGCCGTGACGTAGGGGCAGAAGAATCATGCAAATATTCAGACGCATGGAGTTTTCATATTTGCCTTTTCATTCCGATGAATGTAATCGCCGTTGAGGCAAACGCCTGAATTGATTATATTCACGCATGCAATAAGTTTGTTGATTTTAAATCAATGTCGATTATGTTCGTTTCAGCAAGTTGATTCATTGAACACGATCATGTTGCCGAATGTAATCGAACGTTGTTGTGTTCGATTTTTGCAGTTCATGGGTCCACTTTTATTAACACGCTTTTATTAGCTTGGCCTGTATGTAACGGAATCTTTGAGCTTAATTTTTGCCGGTTTCTAGAAGTCTGATTAATTTGAAACTTTGCATACGTATCAAGGACCGATGACAATGCATTAATGTGGTGGTGTGGTGACATAAGGTCAATTGGCCTTATTACCACATTGAATGGCCATAAGTTTGATTGAAACTTTGCACACGTATCAATGCTCGATGACAATGTATTAGTGTGATGGTGTGGTGACATAAGGTCAACGGCCGTAAGGTGAATTTGCCTTATTACCACTTTGAATGGCCATAAGTTTGATTGAAACTTTGCACACGTATCAAAACTCGATGACAATGCAATAATGTGATGGTGGGGTGACATAAGGTTAACGAACATAAGGTCAATTGAACTTATGACCACCCCAAATGACCATAGATGTAAAATTTGGTACTTTGTACATCCTCGTCAAGAGGACAAGTTCGGTTTTATCCGGGTTGACTTCCAAACCTGTGGCGGGTTGTACTCCTGGAACAGCTCCAACTGGGTCCGTTAGCGTCACTGGAACCCAGGCTCTAGCCCTTGGTCATGAGGGAATATGACGCGCCTCCACTACATTGAGGCGCGCGCCCGGATATACCACCCCTATCAGCATGACGGCGGCCCTATAGAGGTTTACCGACCTGGCGTCGTCACAGGTAATTAGCTTGACATTACCCTGAACCACCCTGCATCGGTGTAAGATGGCGGTGGACCAGGGTTGTCTTTCTTAGCCTTAACGGCCACCGTAGCGAGCGCGGCCTCGATCCACTTCCACTGTTGTTTCGGGATCCTGCCATATTCGCTGCTCTTGTCTATAATGCCAATGATCTGCCGACCCTTGGCAATTTCTGCGAAAGGCCGCGTCCAGCCTCCCTGCATCTTGGACCATTTTCGGTGCCGTGGGGTTGGATTCATCCATGGACCGCTGGCGTTTCGAGGTTTCATCACTCTTCACTAAAATTTTTAAAATTACTTGAACTAAAAAATTAAAAATAACTAATAGTTTAAAAAAACTAAAGAAACACGCTTTTATAGCTAACCGAACTAAAAAATAGAAAATAATTTTCAATTAAAAAGAGTATGTAACAGTAGTAGAAGGTCAAACAATCATTTATAGTTAATCACCTCAAAATAAAATTATAATAAAATTTAAGTTATTAATTCAGATTAAAAAGCGTGGGGTGCATTTGACTGCATTTCATATCTTTCCTCTCAGATAGTTGCCAATAGAATGATTGTAACATTCATTATACAAGGTTCCATCCTAGAAGACAGAAAGAGTGATAGAACCATCTCGTCTCGCCACCATTCGCTGACCGTAGGTTTTGATTGGTCAGTGGGATGATGCTGTCCTCCCTGCCTTCAATCCCTATCCCCGATATTTGTGATTTTAATTCTTCTCATATTTTTTTCTTTGCTTGCATCTTCATTATCTTTTTAAAATTCCTACTCTTTTTCTTAGTGAGGAATTATTCGCAAAAAATTCTTTGTCTAGCTGCTTCATATTCCACTTTCCTTTGATTGAGACTTTTTGACTCGGCTTTCCCCACACATAACTTGACACTACACGCACTGTCGTCCGCCCTTTTTAAAATTCTGAAGCTGGGTTGGTCTCCGGGTAGTCTGTCCCCTGGCGAGAGCTCCGGGCAATCTCTGCAAGTGGGGAGCTGCCCTTACCCGCCGTGTAGACACAAAAGGATATGTCACCCCCACACGCAAGACACGCCATTTTATGGAAGGACGATTTACAATGATTTGCTTTTTTCAAATCGGACGAATTCTTAACCAAAAAGTCAACAGGTATTCCACAAGAAACACATAACATAAGATGGAAAGGGGACGCACAAAACGAATTGGTGGTGAGCGAAGCTCCATGAATTGGATGAGCTGATTGTTCAAATACTGTTTCTAACTTCGCCGTATTAGCGATCGCCTCAAAATACCCAAACTTGGGTTGATCTGCATGGTCTTCTAAAACTCGCCAGCACCACTTCTAGGCAGAGCCCGTTACGAGGCAATGGAAATTGGTGAATAGCTGGATTTGAGATATATTATGCTGTTGCATAATTCTAAATATAGAGCTCTCCGCCGTAATTCCCTTGGTCATCCCATCAAACTTAACATGCAACTACTACCTGGGTGTTCCCATCGCTACCTGAAACCCCCTGCTACACCTGGATTGACACGTTGGTTGGCTGTCTAATTCCTTACATCCTTAAGCTCTGATATCAATGTGCGCTCAGACCGGTGCCATAAGGGTTGTTCCAAGTTTTCCATATCTGCGGCGTGGTTGCTGGGGTCCGACGCGTTACCCCGGATATGATGGACCTCATTCATGTATTGCTCCGTGATTTTATTTTGTTGTGTCATCGCCGACATCATGTTGTTCAGCTGATCAATATTAAAGGCTGTTGTACTCGGTCCGCTTCTTCGGGGCTCCGCAGCATCCGCATGCGCTTGTGGCTGAAACCCCTTAGGGACTGCCCCCCAACAGCATCTGATTCATCCCCATCTGACATTTCGGACAGCTCGTCTATTTTCCCGGAAAAACTCAGACTTCTGTCTCCCTCGCTGAAATAAAATCTGCCCGATCTTCTAATAGTAGTCGTACGAATCTACTAGTCCACCTGAAAACCCGCGAAGTGCACCTGGTAAAAAGTCCGTTGGAAAAAAATCTATATGATGGGGTACGTTCGTAGCGATCTGCATGAAGATTGATCCGACCACTTGGTTTTGCACCCTCTGCTCACGCTCCGAATTATTCTCTTGTCCGTAATCCTCCAGCAAATCGTTCCGGTGCGTCTTCCTTCTCCATTCACGGCAACACTCGCTCAGGAAAGGAAAACTTGACCTATAGAGATTTGGTCGCCAAAGAGAACTACACCAGCTTTGTGCAGTCTCGTGAGAGACGAAGAAGAATCCTAAATAAAGACCTGGTAGAGGCGCAAAAGGCTCCAACAGTCACCACTAGTGTGCAGTTTGTAACGAAGCTTTCCCCTGCCCCGATGCTTCTATAATAACTGCTGGGGTATACCTACTCGCCGTGTCCAGGGTTCTGTATAATAAATTTATACTTTGGGGCCCTTTTCCAAGTCGTAAAATTCACTTTATTTAAACTTACTTTACACTATTCCTTAAATGTGTTATAATTAATATTTCATGTATTTCATTTATTCCCTTTTATTTGTACTGGGCGACGCACTCTGCCGAAAAGCCTGGCAAAAATCAAAAATTTCATGAAAGCGTTCGATAAACCTAGTACATGTATTTAATAGAGAATTTTCCAGGGATTACGAATATATAACTCTTATTAAACAGAAAATGATAGTTTAGAAGGTAGAGCCGCTCAAATTTGATTAATTTTTAACACTTAGAAAAATTTGTGTTTTTTGTTCTTTTTTGTTGTATTAAAAATTGCTTTGTCTCTAAACAAAACGGCCTGCTACCGCTTTCTTGTATTATAACGAAAACATTTTTAATTATAAGTTGAAGAAAAACATAAAATTTGTTTTATTTTTATATAAGTTGTCAGATCTACCTATTTTCGAAAAGCCTATATTTAGGACATTTTTCGAACTTTGATGGAAAAAGAAAAATGGACAAAAAAGGTCTCCGTGAAATTTACAGTAGGTATTTGCTAAATATTCAGTTACCTGAATTCATAAAGTCTACCTACGATTTCACTTTTTACATCAAATAAAGTGAAGCAATCTTGGGTATAAATACGCACCTGAGCAGGTCTAGGTAAGAAGGAGGCGAATTTAGTACGGTCACTTTTGTTGTTGGAATTTGTTAATAAAACCAAATTTTTCGGTTACAAGCTGCATAATATACCTGGAAATCATTTCCATAATTTGAGAATATAAAGCAATGGTTAATACAACGCGCAAAATCAGTCGTTTTTTGGAGTCTACAGAGTAATGTATTCTGTTTATTTAAATAAACATAAATATAGCTCACATATTTTTTTATTAAGATATACTCAATGGCAAATTTTAATATGTCTCTAGAAAACTCCAAACTGAGGTGTTCATAGCTTCAAAGACAAAAGCAGAGTTCGTTGAGGCTGTGACATAATTACCAAATGAAGCATGCAATAAAGAACACGCAGACATGAAAGAAAAAATTGCGATCCACTACATTCCAATACAAAGAAAATGGCAAGCAGTCGGTCGTTCTACTCCAAGGTTATAAGTAAGCATGAAAGCTGGCTAGCTGGTAAAAGTTTTTTGGACGAATAAATGCGCCTAGCACATCAACCAATCGAACTAGAGGAACCAACAAAACCCATAAAAGAATGTTCGAACTACACAAGGAAAAGGAAGCTGTCAGATTATACTAAAACTATAGCCACGACTCATCTTTCAGAAGCATTGGCTATTAAATATAAAAAGGACGAAGAAAACACCAAGTCACATATCATAGCGGCAGTTGCGTTAGCAAGTCCAGTGTATTCCCACACCCCCAAATGCGCTACCTAGGAGATACACTCTGGAAGAGTCTTTGGCGCTGTTTACAGATCTCGGGCAATCGAAGGATAAATATAATATATTGCGTGAGTCATTATTGCAACATAATGCCGATCTTTTCCCTGGATACAAACAAATCACTCAAGCCAAGAAAGAAGCAGTTCCTCCAAGAGCCAAAAATAACCGAAGTATCAGCTGAAGTTGAGCTCCAAAACTTAATGGATCATACGTCTATGCGACTCTTGAAAAGTTTTTCTGAAGAAAAGTTGAAATCACTGCCAAAAAGCATAACATTGATAAGTAAATGGGGCTGTGATGGATCATCAGGACAAAGCGCATATAAACAAAGAATAAATGTAGACGATGGAACAATTACAGATGGTAATATGTTCATGACTTCTCTTGTTCCCCTCCGTTTAAAATATATTAGAAAAATCCACGGCCGTGATCAGTTAAATTGTGCCGGCCGACTCTATTTAAATATGAGAACTCATAAAAGCTACAGTGAGGGATATAAAACACCAAATCGCAAAATTAGAACCAACAATAATTGAAATCAAAGACGGGAATGTTATTACCATAAAGCACGATTTTCTTCTAACAATGGTCGATGGAAATTTTTAAAGTTACTAACAAACACATCATCTACATTGAAATGTCCAATCTGTAAGAAGAGTCAAAAAGACTTTGAAAATCTTGATGATTCAAATATTGACGAACTAAATTATGAGTATGGAATATCTACTTTGCATGCGAGGGTAAGGTGCATGGAATTCGTTTTAAAACTGGATTATACACTACCACAACAAGGAGAAAAAATTATTTAGTATTAATTTTGTTATTTTATTGAAAAAAAAAAAGAAATAAATAAATACAAAACTTTTATTCATAAGTGGGTAGAGCCACACTCCTTCATACAAATCCTAAGTTTATCCGATTTCATGTTCAAATACATCCTCATAAAAAAAAAATTCAAAGTTTGTCCTTCAGTTTTTAACAACAATTTTTTTTTGCGTTTTTCTACAATTTTTCAATTTTGACGAATTATTGTTAAGCACCCTGTTACTCTGGCAACCTGTACTTTAAATTATCCAAAGTCTAAATAATTAGCTTTCAGGTGCAGTATAAATCTTTCAAATATCTTCATTAGTTCAAAACTCAAAAGGCGCCATAGTGCGACGGTGTGCCCTGCTTGGTAACGGTCCACCCGAGTCCCGTTGGCGTGTTTGCTTGTGTTGGTTTGTTCTATATTACTTATGTTGGCTAGCGGTCCACCGGGATCCCGTTAGCGCGTGGTTACGGGATGCGTTCGTGGCGTTCCTACGCTGGCATTCGTCGTTGCGCTGGCTGTCGTGTTTGGTATTCTGTCACTGAGCACGCTCTATTGCCGTTGCCGCTGTTGTTGCGCAGGCTGTCATGGTTGGTATTCTGTCGCTGCGCTGGCTGTCATGGTTAGTATTCTGTCGCTAAGGACGCTCTGTTGTGATGGATATTCTGTCGCTGAGGACGTTTTATTGCCGTCGGTGCTCTAACGGGTATGTGAGCCGCCGCTATTGTGGGTCGCCTCGCGGTCGACTGTGGTGGCTTGGCGGAGCGCAGCCGTAAGCGTATAATGGGTGGCACAGACCGGAACACTCAAGTACGGCTCAGTCTGCATCTGCGTCGGGTGTTGATGTCCCTCCTTGGTTAAAACCTCTTTACCGGTTATCACCATGCGCTCGTAGATCCGATTATTTACCACAGTGCCGGGCTATATCGCTCGGGCGGCGATGGCTCTGTTGTAATTACGCGTCGCCCGCGGTCGACTGTGGCGGGTCGGCGGAGCGCAGCCTTAAGCGTATAATGAGCGGGGAAAGCCGCAACATTCAAGTACGGCTCAGTCTGCGTCTACGTTGGTTGGTGATGTCCCGCATTCGGAAAAACCTATTTACCGGCTATGACCATCCACTCGTAGATCGCATTATTATCCACAGCGCCGGGCGGTATCGTTTGCTGGGCGGCGTTGGCTCTGTTGCTGGCGTGGTTGGTTGCGTGGGCGTCGCCGTAATAACCATCGTTCGCTTCTCTCTTGCGCGATTTGAGGTGGTGGATAAAGCGGAAATCCCCACGGTACCAAAAATTAAGGTATGGATACCATGCGTGATGAAGTCGAAGGATACACTGCGACTTCTGCAGAATCAGAATCCAAACACACCGACACAGGATTGGAAGGTACTTACTGTATCTCGGCCTACCGAGGAAAGTCAGTTCTACATCTTCCAAATAAACAAGCAGGCGGAGGATATATTGTACACGGAGCTTGGCAAAATGTCCTTTCGCACTGGCAAAATTTACACGCGACTCAGGAAAAGAAGTCCCGAGGATAATAATCATAACACGCTTGAGGTGGGCGAAGTCGAAAAGGAGCCTAAGGGAAAAAATACAGGTGTACAGGTGGAGGTCCCCGTCGTCACCAAGAAGGTGTTAGAAGAGGACCAACCGCCAAATGGTGCTGTGGCTCGCACAGAGAAACATCCGGCACAACAGTAACGAGCGGCTTAAGGGGCCCTCGAACACTCTAAACCAAAATGGCAAGGGGAGGACGACGACGTAACGACGAAGGTGCTGGAGGGGGAAAACAGCCCAATGGTGCCGCGAGTCCGACAGATAAACCTCCAGAACAGAGTGGCGTCGAGCGAACTCCTAACCCTTGAAGAGGGTTCGTTTGACGTGGCGCTGATCCAGTAGCCGTGGCTCTCATCGGTAGGAAAGGTTTCTGGATTTAGCGCGCGCGGGTTTAGCGTTTACTACGCGCAAACGGAAGGACGGGTGCGAGCTGTAGTAATGGTAAGGAAACAGCTGCAGTCATATATGCTGCCTAATTCCACTACTGAGGACTTCGTAGTTGTGGCCGTTGAGCAAAAGAATATGCAGGCATTTATCCTGGCGTCCTGCTACATGGCCCATGCTGCGGAGGTTCCACCGATGGAGTGCAAAAGGCGAGTACAGGAGAAAGGGCGCAAAGGGCGGTTGTTCATAGGCGCAAATGCAAATGCGCACCACAATGCGTGGGGAGGAGCAGATACGAACGAGAGCGGTGAATCTCTATTTTGTTACATCCTGTAAACCAATTTGCAGACAGCCAACAGGGGAAATGTCCCTACATACATTGGTCCAACATGCAGCAATGTTCTGGATATTACATTGAGCTCCGAGCGTGATATATCAAGGTATGATTGGATGGTTCTTGATAGGCCATCCTTCTTCGATCATGCGTATATCAGCTTCAGCATCCCCCTAAAGAGGGTAGAGAAGGGAGGAACCTTTAGAAATCCTAGGTCAACGAACTGGACTAAATTCCAGAAGCAGGTAGAAACAAAACTGGGACAACCCAAAGAGGTTGCCAATTGGGAGGAACGGGGGGAATCTAATGAACTCCTAACAAGGACGCTTATAACTGTGTATAACAGAGCTTGCCCTCTAAGAAGATACAGAGGAAAAGCAAAGTCGCCATGGTGGAGCAATGAGCTGAGTCTTCTAAGAAGGCAGGTAAAATAAATGTTTAAGCTCGCAAAGACCGCGGAACTCAAAGCGTGTCGGGACGAATACAGGGATCTACTGAGGATCTACAAGCGTGAAATTTCCAAGGCGAAGAGAATCTCATGGAAAAGTTTCTGTACGGAGATAGAGAGCTCCAGCGAAACAGCACGGTTGAAAAAAGTTCTAGCAAGGGGAAACATAGTCCAGGGACTAATAAAGAGAGAGAACGGGGAATGGTCACGTAATAGTGAGGAATCCCTTGAGGTGCTTATCGACACACATTTCCCATCCGTAGACGGTTTAGAAGAGCCAGCAGACATCACTCACACTTCGATCGCGGAGCGGGTAGTGCCGGGCTTGGTGACCGATACCAAGATCGAATGGGCAGTGAAAACGTTTTCTAAGTTTAAATCGCCGGACCCAGACGGTATATTCCCGGCCATGCTACAAGTTTCAAAGGCAAGTCGGTAGACACCGCATTGCATAGGGTGGTAATAAGCATAGAGAAATCCGTGGAATATAAGGAGTATGCTCTAGGAGTCTTCTTGGACATTGCCGGGACGCTGTGGACGCTGGTAATCAACCAACTGCTCAGGCGATTCGATGAGGGACCCGTAAAACTTACGGCTTATGCAGATGACGTGGAAATTGTCATAAGTGGAAAGTGCCTTCCAACGAATGCTATGGTGTACTTGGGGCTTATCGCCCTCTCTTTCTCATTGCGTTTTTACAGCGATTGTAAGCCCTATTCTATACTACGGAGTTCTTGTTTGGTGGAAAGCCAAACAAAAAACAACATACCTCAAAAAATTAGAGGGGGTATGCAGACTATCAATGCTTAGCATTACGGGAGCCCTGAAAACAACCCCGACGGCTGCACTGTATGCCATTCTGCACATTCCACCTGTAGACCTGGTAGCAAAGAACATAGCATTAACAACTGCAACCAGGCTCGGTGCCTCGGGCAGCTTGAGCGCCGACCATATGGCCATAGTAGTATAACGTTATCAATCACAAGACGAACAGACTACCTGATTCCCTATCTGGGCTCGGATGAGATCTTAAAGCCACAATAGAGGTGGACGGTTGGCGCAAGTGTGCGCAAATGGCGGAAGAGGCGATACATGTGTACACAGATGGTTCCAAAGTAGTGGAAGGAGTAGGGTCTGCGGTATACTGTGCTGATCCGTAAATAAGCAGATCCTACAAGCTGTCGGATTACTATAGCGATTTCCAAGCGGAAATATTAGCCGTAACCAAACCAGTAGAAATCCAGGAAGGGAATAGCTTAAGCTGCAACCGTGTTAACTTTTATATTGACAGTCAAGCAGCAATTAAGGCAATAATCTCGCATAGCACAGTATCTAAATACGTGTTAGAGTGACGAAGTCACTGGAGAGAATCGAGACAGGGAGAAGCATACATCTATATTGGGTCCTAGGGCATGTGGGAGTAGATGGGAATGAAAAACCGGACGAAGTAGCTAAAAAGGGCACAAGGAAGCTTGCTCCGTTGACGTCGCAATTAGACTGGGCGAGATTAAGCGAAGTCTCGCCTTCGACCAAGCGGGAAAGGCGTTGGTTCAAGCGCGGGGCTGTAAAATGTTGAAGATTATGTGTACTTCTTACAACCTTAGATTAACAAAGTTGCTTCTATCATTAAAAAGAGAGGACTGGAAACTCATGACGGGTAGTCTGACTGGACACTGCCTTCGGGCGTCACATGCCTTTAAATTAGGCTTGGTCAATGATAGCAGATGTAGGAAGTGCGTGTTGGAGGAGGAAACGATCGAGCATGTTCTGTGCTCGTGCCCTGCACTTGCCAGGCTAAGAATTCAGCTATTAGGAGTGATACAGCTGTCAGATCTAGAAGCAGCAAGTGGCTTAAGTCCTAGGAAGCTTCTAGTATTTGCCAAGAGGACGGAGTTATTTTATAACATAGGCCTGGGTTTTGATAGGGGTTTACAGTTTGGTCGTTAAAACAAATGTCTGGTAACACTACGGACTCAATCAGTCTATGTGAGGTCCTCATGGACCGGCCAGTTCAACTTAACCTAACCTAACTTTCTCTCTCACTGCGTTCACCCGCTCTGTTGCTGGCATGATTGGCTATATCGGCGTAAAAACTTTCGTTCGCTTCTCTTTCACTGCGTTCACTCGCGTTGATATGACGGCTCACGGTTGACTGTGGTAGGACGACGGTGCACCACCTAAAGCGTATAAGGAGCGGGGAAAGCCTCAACACTCAAGTACGGCGAAGTCTACGTCTAATCTGAGTGATATGTCTCACATTGGTTAAAACCTATTTGAGAGCTATCACTCTTCAGATTAGATCCGTTTGCTACCACGGCTCCGTGCTGACTGACTGTCGTCCTGCTGTTTTCGTCCTATTATTGACGATGCGATGTGTTGATGATATTGGTTTGTTCGGCGACATGTTGCGACCGTGTTGTTGCGATCGGTCGTGTGTTAGTAGAAGCTGTACTTGTTGTTGTCGTATGACTTGGGTGTCTTGCTGTTTGATGCTGCTGTTGTAGTTGGCATGGCCTAGTTTATTGCGTTGTGTATTTGTGTGATTGGCTTGATGGAGACATAATATGTCTGTAGTGTGATCGTGTTGCTGACTTTGCTCTGCCGGATGTTGCGGTGATAATGTTGTGTGTTGCTGGCTTCGCTCAGCTTTATGTTGCCGTGACAATGTCGTGTGGGCCAAATTAGGTGTCAACATTTGGTCCTCAAAGCCCCGTTGAGGCTGTAACGCTGGTGTTTATGGCAAGCTCGATTTCGGGCAGGACTTCGTCCCATCAGTTATGTCTCGATTTGGTGAGCTGTGCTATGATCCTGTTAACGGTCCGATTGGCGCGTTCCGTAGGATTATCTTGGGGTGTATAAAGTGCAGTGAATTGCTGTCGTACCCAAATATCTTGGAGGTAATGTTTCCGTATGGTTCTAGTGAATTTTATGCCGTTATCTGAAATGAGTGTTTTGGGTACACCGAATCTTACAATGATTCGTTCTCTGAGGACGCGGCGGAGGCCTTCCTGCCCTATCTATGAGATCATTTGCCCGGCTGGCTTCTGTTGCCCCTCCTTATACTTTTGGCAAGACTCGCATTGACGTACGCCACGGCTGATGTCGCGAAATATCCCTGGCCAATAATAGCGGTTGGCGATCCCTGCTACCGTCCGGCGAATACAAAAATGTGCATCGATTGGTGTGTCGTGGTTCTCCTGGAGGTAGCCGACGTCACCAAGAAGGTGTTAGAAGAGAACCAACAGCCAAATGGTGCTGCCAGTCGCACAGAGGAACACGGCACACCTTTTATGAGAAGCTGATAGGGGCCTCGAATACTCTAAAACAAGGGTGTAAGGGGAGCACGAAGACATCACGACGAAGGTGCTGGAAGGGGACAAATATCCCATGATGCTGCGAGTATTACAGATAAACCTCCAACATAGTAAATTGGCGTCGACCGACGACCCTTGAGGAGGGTTCGTTTGACGTGGCGCTGATCCAGGAGCCGTGGCTCTCATCGGGAGGAAACGTTTCTGGACTCAGCGCGCGCGGATTTGGCGTTTACTAAGCGCAAACGGAAGAACGGATGCGAGCTGTACTCATGGTAAGGAAACAGCTGCATTCATATATGCTGCCTAATTACCCTACTGAGGACTTTGTAGTGGTGTCCGTTGAGCAAAAAAATAAGCAGGCATTTATCCTGGCATTCTGCTACATGGCCCATGCTGCGGAGGTTTCACCGACGAAAGGCAAGAGGCTAATACAGGACGGAGGGCGCAAAGTGCGGTTGGTCATAGGCGCGGATGCAAATGCTCACCACAATACGTAGAGAGGAGTATCTCTATTTTGTTACATCCTGTAAACCAATTTGCAGATAGCCAACAGGGGTAGTGTCCTTACATACATTGGCCCAACATCCAGCATTATTCATGATATTACATTGAGCTCCGAACATGATATATCAAGGTATAACCATCCTTGAGCTCCGAACATGAAATATCAGGGTATAACCATCCTTCTCCGACCATGCGTATATCAGCTTCAGAATCCCCATAAAGAGGGCAGAGAAGGGAGGAACCTTTAGAAACCCCAGGTCAACGAACTGGACGAAATTCCAGAAACATATAGAAACAAAACTGGGACAACCCAAAGAGGTTGCCAATGTGGAGGAACTGGAAGAGCCTAACGAGGACGCTTATGACTGTGTATAACAGAGATTGCCCTCCGAGAAGATTCAGAGGAAAAGCAAAGCTGACATGGTGGATCAATGGGCTGAGTATTCTAAGAAGACTGGTAAAAGAAATGCTAAAGCTAGAACCGCGGAAAGCGAAGCGTGTCGTGACGAATACAGGGATCTACTGAGGATCTACAAGCGTGAAATTTTCAGGGCGAAGAGAATCTCATGGAAAAGTTTCTCTACTGACATAGAATGCTTCAGCGAAATAGCAGGGTTGAAGCGGGGAAGATCGGCCACGTATATCCCAAAGACTATAGACCCATTAGCTTAACATCATTTCTGCTCAAAACCTTTGATAGGCTGATAGATGTGTACATAAAGTCCAACGTGGATGAAAAGCTGCGATCCACAACACAGCATGCGTACACCAAAGGCAATTCGGTAGACACCGCATTGCATAGGGTAGTAATAAGCTTAGAGAAAGTCCTGGAACATAAGGAATATACTCTTGGAGTCTTCTTGGACATTGCCGGGGCTGTCAATAATGTTTCTAAAAGGACGATTATGGATGGTCTTAATTACATTAAAGTACATCCCGCCTTAATCAGATGGATCGGCTGCATGTTAAATTGCAGAAAGATTACATCACAATTTGGATTGTACGAGGCCACGAAATCAGTGGACAGGGGCACCCCGCAGGGAGGGGTACTATCACCTCTGCTGTGGAAGGTGGTCATCAACCAACTGCTCAGGCGATTCGATGAGGGACCCGTAAAACTTACGGCTTACGCAGATGACGTTGAAATTGTTATAAGTGGAAAGTGCCTTCCAACGATTAGCTCTTTGATGGATCGGGCGCTTCAGGACATCCAATGTCGGGTTGAAAGCCAATGCGCAGAAGAAGGTCTTGTTTACAAAGAGGTATAAGGTCCCAAATTGGACCAGACCTAAGTTAGAAGGGGTGACCCTACAAGAGAAACCTTGCACAAAATATCTAGGAATCATCCTACACAGTAAGCTGTAATGGAAGTTCAACGTGGAGGAGAGGGTGAAGAAGGCCTCAACGGCACTTTATGCATGTAAAAGAATGCTGGGGTGTACGTGGGGCTTCTCGCCCTCTGTTAAGCAAGTTTGTAAGGATCTCAAATATAAAGCAGTCGTAAATTGCCACATATTAAAAGTAAATTTTTGGCCCTTACCGCTGGTGGGGGAACCAAAGATTACTTTAAAGAAGCAAAACAATGTTTCTAAATGAGAAGCTAAATGAATTCTCAAATGTTACAACAAATGACCCTTACCTCTGGTGGGGAAAGCAGATGTATCAAAATAATGTTTGCTTGGTTTGAGAGTTCAAAGAATTCTGATGTATTTATAAAAAATATCTTACTTTATATAGCTTTTCTTATCCTAGTATTCTTATAATTTGTTGTTGTATACAAAAATATGTACACAGGCTCATTTTGCTACACTGCACATTGGTCCCAATTCCATTTTTTTTTTTTTTTGGCATAAATTAAACGACGGTTGGAATCTAAGTGTTCCTTGCCCAGTCCACAAGAAGGGGGATACTGCAAAATGCACCAACTATCGTGGAATCAGCCTTCTTAATATCGCATATAAGGTCCTTTCAAGTGTATTGTGCGAAAGATTGAAGCCCACCGTGAACCGGATGATTGGATCTTATCAGTGCGGCTTCAGACCTGGTAAATCTACCATAGACCAGATTTTCACAATGCGCCAAATCTTGGAAAAACCCATGAAAAGAGAATCGACACAAATCACCTCTTCGTCGACTTTAAAGCCGCCTTCGACAGCACGAAAAGGAACTGCCTATATGCCGCTATGTCTGAATTTGGTTTCCCCGCAAAACTTATACGGCTGTGCAAATGACGTTGAGCAACACCATCAGCACAGTCAGAATTGGGAAGGACCTCTCCGAGCCGTTCGAAACTAAACGAGGTTTTAGACTGGGTGACCCCCTATCGTACGATTTCTTTAATTTGATGCCGGAGAAAATTATACTGTACTAACCGCACTGGAACAATATACTATAAAAGCAATTACTGGCATATGCTGATGACATTGATATCATCGGCCTAAACACCCGCGCTGTTAGTTCTGCTTACTCCAAACTGGAAAAAGAAGCGGTAAAGATGGGTTTGATGGTGAATGAGGACAAAACGAAGTACCTGCTGTCATCCAGCAAAGAGTCAGCGCATACTCGCCTTGGCAACCACGCTACTGTTGGCAGCCATAATTTCGAAATAGTAAAAGACTTCGTTTATTTGGAAACCAGCATCAACACTAGCAACAACATCAGCACTGAAATCCAGCGAAGAATAAATCTTGCCAATAAATGCTACTTTGGTCTAGGTAGGCAATTGAAAAATAAAGTCCTCTCTCGGCGAAAGAAAATCATACTCTACAAGTCACTTATCGTACCCGCCCTGCTATATGCGGCAGAAGCATGTACCATGACAACAGCAGATGAAGCGGCTTTGGGACTGTTCGAGAGAAAAGTTCTTCGAAAGATTTATGCACCCCTACGCGTTGGCGATGGCGAGTACCGAAGAAGATTTAATGATGAGCTGTACGAGCTATACGCAGACATTAACATAGTCCAGCTAATTAAAACGCAGCGGCTGTGCTGGCTAGGCCATATTATGCGAATGAATGATGATGCTCCGGCCAATAAAGTGTTTCTATCGGAACCCGCCTATGGAAGCAGAGGTAGAGGGCGGCCCCCACTCCGTTGGAAGGACCAGGTGGAAAACGATTTAAACTCCCTTGGTGTGACCAATTGGCGCCGGTTGGCGGAGCGAAGGAGCGACTGGCGCGCCTTGTTGGACGGCCATAACCGTTTAGACGGTTAAGCGCCAATTAAGGAAGTAAGTAAGTAAATTAAACTAATGCAGCTAAGTAGTTGAAAGTTGACGAATCGATTGTTTCCATTTTAATTAAAATTTAAATAGATTCCACATCCAAATGAAATGAATATTCATTTACACTTTGCAAGTGGTCCTCATCTGAAACGTCATCGTTGTCATTGAAAGATATATTAGTGCAATATTCATTAGAAATATGACTTGCTGGTTCCAAAAGACTAATTACATCAAGTGGGAGAGCCTTATGTAGATTTTGAGATCTTCTCTTAGTAAGACAAAGGGTAGATAGCAATGGATCCGAAGAGTCCATAGCTCTATGGAAAACATCAAACATATTGTTGGTTCGACTGTTTTTTCGAACGTGTGATAGCCTATCGTGCTTATAAAATTTATTTCGAGCTTCCGAAGCATTTTCTCCAAGACAGCCAACCGGAAGTGCAGAAGCGGAAATAATCTGAGAACCGTGCGATAAAATTTTGTGAAAGGTCGGAGACATTCTTTCACCATAGCTTGTCATCACTTGATGCTCTTACTTGTCATTTATTTACCCCGATCCTATAAGATATTTTCAGCACAAACTCCAGAAAACGGATCCACGCATGAAGGGGGCTCACGCCATACTGCAGACTTCCAGGCCTTGGTTTGAAACATTCGGAATTAAAGTCAGTAGTTTTTATAAATTCCGTGGGCTTTGCTCCACATATCGGACATGATTGACAGGAATTAGTCCCCGTCAATATATTCAAGACTTTTCCATCAATTAAAGTCAAGTGCAGTTCAAACTCGGCAGTAATAGTTCTCTTTATAAAGCACACAAATGGTTGGAAGTCTTCAATTTGTGTATCCAAATTAGCCGTTTCCTTTAAATATGTTCCGTTGTTTCTTTGGCAAATTCTATATTAAGGGGCCTGCAAAACCTGATAGATTGCGGAGATCGGTTAATCCAAATTATTCGGCCAGTAGGATCGAGTAACTGTAATGGTATTACCGGTGTGACGAACAAAGATTAATCAAGCGATTTCGGTTTTTCTTCTAAGCTCTGTTTATATATGCTTTGTCCAGCCGAACTCAAAACCAAAGCTGGCTATTAGTTTCACATTCCTAATGTCAGGAAATTGATCAAAAATGACCTATTGCATTGTAATTATGCGCTCTAGAGTATTATTCGACAGATTTTGTAATGATATATAAGCGACAGTTTCCGAGACATGAATTCCAGAAGGTCTGCATTTTACTTTAGCCTCAATCAACTGCTTATAACTCGGATATATATCGCAATTTTTACTTTTATTTAGAAGTCTCGTGTTGTTATATGTTGTCTTAGTTAAACCATTTTCAAACTAAAAGGCCAAAGCTTCATTAGGAGTTATGGGAATGGGCTCTTGATACTCAAGCTTCTTTCTAACCTCACTAAATTTTCTAGGTGCAGTCAATGTCTCCTTTAACACAAGTGCCACGTCGTTACGTTTTGACTTCCTAGCTCCCATAGCAGGTGCGTAGGTAAGCAGATCTGTATTATGCTCATGTTTTGCCAAATGCTCAGTAACTAATTTTCTTTTTAATCTAGTACCGCCTTCAGAATATGTCAAGGAGGGGCGTCCCACCTTACTAGACTTCACACAATCTTTTTCTCCAATTTTTATTACCATATGCCGAAAATACCACTTCTGATGTTTGCTCTTGAATCGTTCAATATCTCCCTTAAATTTTTTAAAAATCTCTTAACATAGGTGTCAAAATTTACAATTTGTTTGTTAATTTCTTGAATTTTCCGTTTTGTGAGACTTGCCCTAATTTTTTCGAACACCCACTTTGAGATTGATTCTTTTTTTTTTCATTTAATACCCAAATGTCGAACAATTCGGAATTGTGACTGGAAAAATATCGAATTTTTAAAAAACGGCAAAAAACGGATATAATATTCACGGCTTTATTAAATACACTTTACTAAATAATAAAGCGTCTTTACTTTTGTGAAGTATTGTGTAGTTATATAACTTTTTGTCTACGAAACACAAAAATTATAAAATTTTTTTAACATAAAATACCTTTCGCAAAGCACTTCAAAGCTTCCCTAATACACTCAGAAACACGAAAAACTTGTTAAAAGTTAATTCTACTTACTTTTTCCTACGTTATCCACAAAAAAGTACACTTTTTTCAATTAAGCTTAGGTCTTCCACTAATAAATAGTTTACACCAAAAAAAAAATACGCAAAACTGAAATATTATTGCGTCGATACAGCTGACTTCACATATCAACAAATATGTTCTGTTGTTCTTGACTTAACGGAGATTCGGTGAAATTTATCGAATTACGGTTAATTCGACCGAGTTCTTTGTCAGTTTAGCCATTTCAACAGAAAAGAAATTGTCGCTCTTAAGTTAACAAAATTCTGTAAAATTTACAGATTCCTAATCAATCTAACTGGTCATTTCAACAGCGATCAACAGTCAATAAATGAGCAATTTTCAAAGAGAATTTTACGCTCACTGGGCTCTCTACTTTGTACTTATGACGATGGTGCTACTTGTTAAAAAAAAAACACCAAAATAAGATAACCACCATATCGAAAGAACACACAAAATGGGAAAACAACAAAAAAAATAGTTTTTCAGTTATCAATACAAAACGAAAAACCCTTTTTTGAATTTACTGTACAAAAAATTATGAGATACCGGGACACCTATTTATCGGGTACAATTTTGCAACTTCTCCTCCAAGCGAAATGCAAAATTGCGCCCTCTTGTTGCAAAAGTTTTGTTTGAACGAACAGGATTTTTCCAAAGTTGGTAACATCTTGTTCAAGTATATACCAATTTTCAATCACGCGAACGAATCTAATAAGATAATAAAAAAAATCATTTTTTAATGTTGATGTTTCCGACAACATAAAAGTTTGAGTTGTTTTGGAATCTTTTCAACTTAAAGTGTTACGAAAATTAAACTTCTCGAATTACGTGTAAAGTTACTCCAGTGGTGAATTACCTCCCTGCGATTTGATTCTTTACTTTTCTATAACTTGCAAGTTCTCTAATTAAAATGTTATGTCAAACATTTATACTAAAAGTTTTGTTCGAAACAATCAAGTGTGGCAACTACATGCGAGAGAAGAAATTGAGCTGCAACTGAAAGAATTGAGAAACAGTTTTGTGACTACTATTTTCATTTCTATTCACAAAGCGAAGTTCAAAACTATAAATTAAATAAGTTATAAATTATAAAATTTGGTGAAGGTTTGTAGGTTTAATAAAACAAAATAATAAAGTGTATAATGTTTAATGTGTGCCAGCATATTTGATGTGCGCTCTCAGTGAAAACTCATCTACCTCGTAGATGCCGTTCGGAGACGGCATAAAACAAGTAGGTCCCATCCTGCCAATTTGTACGAAAAATTAAAAAGGAGCACGACGCAAATTGGAAGAGAAGCTCGGCTTTAGATCTCTTCGGAGGTTATCGCGCCTCACATTTATTTTTTTTTTTGTCGCAACAACTTTTTTTGTTCATTTGACTACTAAAACGGTCAATTACGAATCAACGATTTGTGCACAGTTGATTCAACATCTTGTTGCGATGGATAAAAATTGGCAGAAATTTCGGTTGAATTGACCCGTATTTTGGTTGAATTGACCCGTTTTTCGGTTGATTTTACTAGTAGTTTTCTTTCAATGTACATGTTTTGTTGATATGAGCGACCTCGTATGCATTATCTTATCTTTCTTTGTGTAGGTCGATCATATTTACAGAGGTTCATTTGCTACATATCTATATATACATATGTGTTTGTGTGTGTGTTTAGGTCACAGACCTAAATATATCTGCTCCCCCCCTCGTAACATAATTCGCTGCCACCAACACATGTTTGCTGTCACTAGCAAACGGGCATGTGTGAGTGGTATTACGTAGGTGTCCTCTTTCAATCCAGCAGCCAGCGAAGCTACACAGTGTCATCTCACGTTCACGTAAGTGCGAATTTTCAAAATATATTTAATATCTAAATTTTTCACAACACTTGTTAAAATCATTTCTTAACACTTGTTGTATTTCCATACAATTAATAAAAAAGCCCCTTGTAATTACATTTATTCACGAAACTTTTCTTGTGTTCTTGTTTTCTTCCTTTTTGCCAACATCTATATTTTTTTCAATTACGTGGGTGCGCGCCGCTGCCCCCACGCTTTTGTACATGGTCCTTACCACGCCGGTAAAGAGAACCACTCACATAACTACAGTCCACTCAACTCTCTAGGCACTAAATCAAGGAAGCAGTTATTTACAATCGTGATAATAATCATCAGCAATTGGCACACACAAAAAAAGTGATAACTACAATTTCGTGGTGATACAAACAAGATTCGAGGAAGACACAACACCAACATCAACAACACCGACATCCACAAAACAAAATCAGATTCTATTACTCCGGATCAACGAAACCAATAAAGGTACGTGGTTGAAAATATTCCGTGCTAGGTAGGGTTTTCTTTTGCCTTTTTAATAAAAATTTCAAATAAAATAATACATTTTTGTAAAGTGTTGATTTATATTAAACCGCGCAAGTAATTTTGTGAAGTGAAAAATTTATATGTCGTGAAAAAAGGCGCTTAACGCAGTTATTTAAAGTTTTGCATCACGCCTTGTGACTATCTGGAACAATCCCCCACCCGCGGTAAGATTGTCCGGACACAGCTCAAGGTAACACAACACTGCTCTAAAAGGTTAACATAATCTCAAACACCGCCTTGCGCCACTTTTCTACTTTCACCTTTGCAGGATTTATCTGAAAAAATTCATTTAATCCACAGCACAAAAATTCGATTTGTTAAAGTTACTTATTCAGAAACCTGTAAATTTAATTTAGGCGCACATTTAATTAAGTAATATTTTTTCTCACATACAAATCACTTGCACTTTTTACACGGGCAATACGTTTGCAATTTAGTTTGGTGCTATAGTACAAAGTGCACTTAGTTTCATACACACATATTGTTGTTGTTGTGTGGGTGGCCAATCCCCTGCGAGGACAGGCACCTTGTAGTGGTGCAGGGGCTTACGCCGATCACAAGTTGTCGCGAGTCGGCCGGATGGGAGCAGCCTCGCTACTCACATCCGACTGATTCGTCGCGCATGCGAGCGGTAACTAGGAACTGTCACCTCCTAATCCAGGGTGTTATGCGACACCGTGCCCATTGGACTGGTTTGCAGCCAGGAGGTTTACAACACCGGCTGTATTATAACGGCGCCTCCCTGACACCGGGCCACCTTGGGGAGTAACTATGGCCTTACCGCGTCAAGGGGCTCTGCCGCGGTGGACGTACCGAGTTCCCCTTTTATACCGAATAGATCACTACGCTTGCCACGGCAGGCATGTGATCGTACGAACAAGATGATGAATACAAACACAAATAAAACCAACAACAACAACAAAAATCAACAAAAACAAATTGAAGGGAGGGATAGCAAGTTGACAGCAAAGAGTGGCGGTAACAACAAACGCCGAAGGGAAAAGCATGGCGAGAGGACCTACTCCCTAAGCCACCTAAACCTGACTGCAGAAGAACTTGCCCTTTTTGAGGAGCATGCCAGGGACGACGATGACCAAACGTCCGGAAGCGAGACGGTCAAGAAGGTAAAAAAAGACACGGCAGGCAAGAACCAGCACCAGAGTGGGCAGAGCACCACCAAGACGAGTAGCGAAGGCAAACATCACAGTGGGTTAATCACCACCGTGAAGACTAACACAGCCAGCAGAAATCAGCAGCACAGTGCGCAGAGCACCACGAAAGTGGAGAGCAGCGTCAAACCACAGCATGGCGGGTTAATCACCACCAGTGGGCCAAGCCGGGCAGTGGCAAAAATCGCAGCCAGCAACAGCCTTTGCGAAACCCGACAAAGGAGACCCCGAGAGGAGACGCAAGAGAAGCGGGAAAGTCGAAACCGCAAACGCTCACCCTCAAGGGAGAGACATTGCCATAGCAGCAGGGAGTCAGCAGTTAAGAGACACCTGGGTGAAGTGCATGCTCGCCAGTACCCAGGGGAAAGAAGACGGTCCAAGTCAAGGGACGACAAAGCCGAACGTGACGGAGGAAGAAAGAGGTCGAGTTTAGACCGCGGAAGACGATCGCCAAAGCAAAGTGCGAATGCCAGAGCAAGGTCATCGTCGTTCGAGGACTGTGGCACAGAGCATCGCCATGGTGCGAGCTGGCCCGAACTGGGGGAGCTAGGTGGCTTCGACGACCCAAGAAGAATCGGGCTAAGTGGCGCAGGAAAGAAGTGGTGCCTTCGATACCTGAAGCAGGGAAGGACCCCGGACAGTGCACGCGAGAAGGCACTGCAACACATGAGGCCGAGCAAGAAGAACCCATCCGCCTGGAACTCAAGGCGGGGTGAGAGGGAAACGGCAAGAGGCGAGCACGCATCGCATCACCGCGGGTCACATAACCACGGAAATCAACAAAAAAGCCGTAATGAGAAGCAAAGCGCTCCCGCTGACAACCGAAGAAGAGGTCAGGCACGACGGGAGGACGCAACGCAGACCAGGGGACAGAGAGCTTACCCCACACCGTCTACCTCAAGAAGAGCGAATTCGCCGCTGCCAGCACCTGGTACATCAACTGCGCAGGGGAGGCCAAAAATGCAGGGCTACTCGGATGCCTTAAAGGGCATACGGATGGCAATCCCGGCGGAGGTCTTGAGCCAGGAAGAGCTGACGCGGCTGCAAGACACGATAATGATCGAGGTATCGAAAGGATGGGGAAAGCAATCTCTGGCTTTCTGCGGCGTGTACTTTAGGCCAGGATTACTCCTTGTAGACTGCAAGGATGAGGAAACAGCCGAATGGCTGACCAGAGTCACACCAACTCTGCATAGTTGGGAGGGCCCTGCCCTTATTACGAGGAAAGGGGATGATATACCGCCGACGCACACCGTCACTATGTATCTCCCCAGAAGTAGCGACAAAGAATTCGCACTTAAACTGCTGAAGGCACAGAACACATTCTTAAATGTTGGGATGTGACGTATAATCAGCAGCAGTGCTGAGGAGGGGGGCTTGCGGGTAAACATGGCAATTGACGAGGCATCGTTCATTAAAATAAAGGAAGCTAGCTTCAAGGTGAACTACCGGTTCAGCTTCGTCCCGGTCAGACCTTGGAAGCAAAAAGCCCCAGCCAGTGTGGAACAACCCCACGTTCCAGGACAAGTCCAGAGCACTGGGGAGCAAAGCGAAGAGGTAGCAACAACATCCAGGGCAGCAACATCCAACCAGTGCCCAACCAGTGTCTCGTCAGCCACAGGGTGAACAACCGGGTTAATCACCGGTACAGAGCATACGCAAGCTCCATCAACAGAGGAGCTCCTGGAAGGTCTAAACTTAGAAGACCTAGGTTTGCAAGACAGAAGAGAGGAAAACCCGTGGCTGTCCGATGAGGACGAGCCGGTAAGGCTTCAGCACTGACCGGCCCATACACAAAGGTTGCCCGGATCAACCTGCACCATGCTAAAGGTGCTTCGGCAGTAATAGCACGCAGGTTTGCCTCGGAAGATCTGGGCATAGCACTCATCTAAGAACCTCGGGTGTACAAAGGTCAGGTGAGAGGCTTAAAAGAGAGAAATAATAAGGTAATTTGGGATCTTTCTCAAGAAAGACCAAGAGCGTGTGTGGTGCTTAACAACTCCATTAACTATTTTTGCATTACAGAGTTTATGAGTCAAGACCTCGTAGCAGTTCAGGCGACGATGGTAATACAAGGAGAGTCAACAGACATCGTCTTCGCAGCGGCCTACTTTGCGGGAGACAACTACGAGGTCCCTCCAGAGGGTGTGAAGAAACTGACGGAATACTGCAGATGGGCAAAAATACCGTTGATCATGGGATGCGACGCGAATGCGCACCACGAGGTATGGAACAGTACAGACACCAATTCGAGGGGTGAGTCCGTTCTTGAATTTATTATTAGTAATGACCTAAGCATATACAACGTTGGGAATTCACCAACCTTCATCACTAGGTCTAGAGAAGAAGTCCTGGACATAACCCTGGGTAACGATCTGGCTGATGAGCTGGTCTCTGGATGGGGGGTTTCCTCTGAACCCTCAATGTCGGATCATCTTATTATCCAGTTCGTCATCGGGGCTATGCCCATAGAAGGACCACCAAGGCGAAACCCCAGGAACACAAACTGGGACATGTTCAGGAACATAATACAGGGAAATCTTCCTATCATAGATAGTAGGAACAGAGGAACAAGTTATATGGAATTGGAGACAAGAGTTAATAACTTCAACCGTGTCATTATTGAAGCGTTTAACTCTAGCTGTCGAGAATCCAAAGGCCCAGAAATAAAACCCCCTGGTGGTCGAGGAAACTCTCGGAAATGAGGAAAACCGTGCGCAAACTCTTTAACCAAGCGAGGCGCACGGGAAACTGGGAGCAATACACAGCGAATCTAACAGCATATAACAAAGAGATTAGAAAAGCTAAAAGAAAGATCTTCAGGAAATTTTGTGAGGATATTTCGGAGGTTCCAGAGGCGGCAAGGCTCCACAAAGCCAAAGGGAGACACGACTATCAATTAAGCTCGCTGATGGAACCTACTCAAGGACTGAGGAAGAAAGAGCACGTGCCCTGCTTATAGCTCATTTCCCGGACGCATCCTCGGATACCTCAACGGAGGAGGCGCGAGTAGGGAGACCAACACCCACAGATTGGAACCTCGCTAAAGAACTCTTCAACGATGGCACAGTTAAGTGGGCAGTAAAGTCTTTCCAGAGCTACAAGTCTCCGGGAGTGGATGGTATATATCCAGCCTTTCTGCAGCAGGGCGAGGAATTGATCCCACACCTGGTCAGGATTATGAGGGATAGCCTCGCACTGGCATACATCCCGACGATGTGGAGAAGAGCAAAAGTGGTCTTTATACCTAAGGTGGCTAAAAAGGACTACTCCAGTCCTAAGTCCTTTAGGCCTATAAGCCTCACATCCTTTGCTCTCAAAGCAATGGAGAAGATTGTAGACCATGAGATTAGATCAAAGGCTCTCGTTAGAGTGCCACTACATAAAGATCAGCATGCATACAGAACAGGCAGGTCGACAGAAACTGCACTGTATCAGCTGTCCACAGAAATCCAAAGTGCGCTCGAGTGCGGGGAGATAACTCTATGCGCATTTTTGGACATAGAGGGGGCTTTCGACAACACGACACACGAAAGTGTGAATCGGGTACTCGAGAGAAGAGAGATACAGCGTCCAATCCGTATGTGGATAAACGCCTTATTGCGCACGAGGATTGCCGAAACCTCAAGTGGGGACGGTACAGTAGAGATTAAAACAACGAAAGGATGTCCACAAGGGGGCGTCCTGTCACCCCTACTGTGGAGCCTGGTAGTAGATGAACTTCTACAGAGGCTCTCAGACAACGGAATCCGATGTCAGGGGTACGCGGATGATATTGTTATCATTGTAAGGGGCAAATTTGAGAGCACCCTTTGCGACATAATGCAAAGGGCATTGAGGTTAACGAAAGAATGGTGTAATGAGGTAGGGCTAAGCATCAACCCTAACAAGACATCTATTGTGCCCTTTACCAGGAAAAGGAAACTGGAAGGGATTAGGCAAATCACAATGGATGGAGTACAGATGGAGTACACGTCTGAGGTGAAATACTTGGGAGTCACGTTTGACTCTAAGCTCTTATGGAAGAAACACTTCGACAACACCATATCAAAGGCTACAAGAGCAATAATGGTGTGCAGACGTATTGCAGGAAGATCCTGGGGATGCAGCCCAAAGATCCTAAGATGGATGTACACTATGATAGTGAGACCTATCATAGTGTACGGAGCAGTTGCGTGGGCATCAAGAACAACCATGGTGACGGTACAAAAATCGCTCACGAAGCTTCAACGCTTAGCGTGTGTCTGCATTACGGGAGCCATGCGAACATGCCCGACGGCAGCAATAGAAGTGCTGCTTGAGTTAACGCCTCTACATATAATAATTGAGCAGGCAGCCAGGAGTACTTTAGTAAACATAGCTAAAGAGGGATGTGGAAGAGGCAAAGTGATACAGTCACGGAGCATGGCGAAGCTGCAGGAGCAGATTCCACTTATCCAACTTCCCAGAGATGATACGAGGAAGATAATTAAGTTTGAGAAGCGCTTCAAAATAGAGCTGGGGAACAAATGTACGTGGGAAACCTCCAGGATTGAAGCGCTTCACCAGGAACACACTATAATATGGTACACCGATGGCTCGAAGACACCGGAGGGCATAGGAGCGGGGATCTTCGGGCCCCGAACCAAAATATCCCTACCACTCGGAAAATATCCGAGCATCTTCCAGGCCGAAGTTGTTGCCATAAGCCGGTGTGCAGAGATAAATTTACAGCGGGATATACCAACGAGAAAATCGTTATACCCAGCGACAGTCAGGCTGCACTCAAGGCATTAGCTTCGGTTGAGATCAAATCATCAACAGTCCTTGAGTGCGTGGAGAGGTTAAACAATCTAGGAGTCAACCACACCATCCTGGACACAGAGGAGTGGATGGTAACGAGCGAGCCGACGAGCTTGCTAAGTTGGCAGCGGCCGAAAAGCCAATAGGACCCGAGCCTATAGTGCCAATAGGGTCACATACAATAAGGGAGGACTTTATACAAAAGGAGGCGTGCCTCAGAGAACAACACTGGCGCGAGAGTCCAGGACTTCGGCAGGCAAAGGCACTAATAGGAGGGTACAACTCGAAGCGATATAAGGCTATGATTAACCTCCCAAAAAGTAGCCTTAGGATTGTAACAGGTATACTCACAGGTCACTGTAGGCTAAAGAGCCACATGCATAAATTGGGCATATCAGCTAGTATCCTCTGTCGCTTCTGTGATGTCGAAGATGAGTCTGCAGAACACATCCTGAAGGAATGTGAGGCAGTCGCGAGACGAAGACTTAGAATCCTAGGATCATCCAAACTAGGAAATAGTCACATACACTCTCTGAAGCCGGGAACCATTCTGGATTTTCTCAGGGAACTCGGCTTGGATGAAGTGTTGTAAGAGAATTGAGGGCACAATAGACCAATAGGTCGCAGTGCTTAACCTCACGACATCTATCTATCTATCTTGGGTGGCCAATAGGCTTACTTCTCATACAATTTTTAAATAAAAAACATTGAAGAATATATTATTCTCACTTGCGGCAATACACAAATCAGTTTTAACTGATCTATTTTTGGTGTGTCTAAGCTTTGGGCAATTGAGGGCGAGCAGTTTAATAAGAGTTATAAATGAGTAATTGTATGTGCTTGTAAGCGTATGAGTCGTGGTACAGTGGCTGACGTACCCAACCAAACGCCCGGGGTTGCGGGTTCAACTCCCACCAAGCATTCCTTTTTTTTTTTAATTTATAAATTATTATTATTAATGGACTGTATTGAGTTTATGGGGTTTTTGATTTAATGTATTCCATTTATTGAGTTGGGTAGTTTTAGTGTTATTGGTGTATTTAAGTCATGGGAGGATGCATAGCATCAGTACACCTTTATTTATTTATTTGTGTTTATTTTAAGGGATTCAGTTTATTAAGTTGGGTAGTTTTAGTGTTATTGGTGTGTTTAAGTCATGGGAGGATGCATAGCATCAGTACACCTTTTATTTATTTAATTTGGGGGCGAGCACTGGGGGCTCTGAGGCTTCGCTCTACTGAGCCACCTCATCCTCTATTTGAAGAACCCTTTAAAATGTGATATGGAGGCGAGCACGGGACGGCTCTGAGGTATTGGCACCCCATTTTCTACAAGAAAAACCTCTATTTATTTAATTTGGGGCGAGCGTTGGGCACTCTGAGGTTTCGCTCTAATGAGCCACCTCATCTTCTATTTGAAGAACCCCTTCAAAGTGTGATACGGAGGCGAGCACTGGGCTCTGATGTATTAGCACACCATCCGAAGAACCTCGCTTTTAATTAAAAAACTCAAACTATGTCTTTAGAATATTTCACTAACCAGTTGAGAATTACAAGCACACTCAATGGCTACTGAAACAAACGAACGAAAAATGTTCATAGTTTAAGTCGCTTAAACATGGTGATATAAAGACACTAATCACTTTAAAGTCTTAATACAGTCCTTGGTTAGGCTCTCTAAAAGTCCATAACGAGCGTTCATATATATTGTTTCACTAACACCACTTTTTCACTAGCCAGTACTTATTGGCTTACACAAGTCATTGGCACATCTGCATTAGAGCATTCTTTTAACAAATACGTAAGTGCGCGCCGTTGCCACCACGCATTTGTCCATCTATTGGTAAATCAATTGGTAAATTTGTGTATACATACGCATACACCAAATCTTTTCACTGATCACATTATCACTTCCAAGTTCGGTCCTTTGGCAACATTTTCACTCACTGCACTCTGCAAAGGCAATTTCTTCTTAGTTTTTCATAAATTTATCGGTTTTAATTTTTATACACAATGGAGACCTATACACGCCAAGCAGATGCAGTGAAGGAGTATGAAAATGACTTCAACGACATGTTACCTTCGCAACACAGTAAACACTCCGTAATATATTCAAAAGGGATGAGTTAAAAACTCTGTAGGAAGCTACGAAGGTGACATACGAAAAGCTCGTAGGTTCATCAGAGCTTGAGTCAAAGGACTTATCGGCTATCAAGAAGAAGCATAAAATGTGCTATTTCAGCTTCCTAAAGTGTCAGGCGGCAATAGCTGAGCTTTTGGAAGGTTTTGAAAAGAAAGATAAGAAAGTAGATGTCTCAGATAATATGGAATATCATGTGCGCCTGCCAGCGTGTGATACGGATATTTTCAAAGGTGACTATATTTCATGGCCGTTTTTAGGGACATTTTCACTGCCATATATATTAATAATAGTAAACTCCATGCAGTACAAAAACTATACTATTTAAGGCAAAAAACCCAAGGGGAGGCCAAAGAAATAGTGGAACGGTGTTCCTTAACGACAGACGGTTTCGATACAGCGTGGAAAAATTTATGTGATCGATACGAAAACAAACGCATCTTGGTCAGTGCCCAATTAAAAATTCTTTTTAGTTTAAAAGCAGTTGAGAGTGAATGCGGTAGCTCCATTAAAAAACTGCAACTTGAAATAAACAATTGTATCTCAGCGCTTCAATGTCACATAATGTGAACTCATGTTTTGCTAATACAAATAAAGGGGTATTACTAGGGACAGTTCAGGTTAATATTCATTTTAATGGTGTTGACTATTCGGCGAGAGCCCTAATAGACTCGGGATCTGAATTTTCATTCATTACCGAGAAACTAAAGCGCAGAATTAATCTGCCATCGAAACACCTGCATGCCCAAGTTTCGGGCACCAATAATACAATGTACGTGCAACATACAATTGCGGTCACCAACCGACCCATTAATCAAGATCAATACGATCATGCTGGTTTTACCACAATTGACAGGGAATCTTCCAACTTGCCAAATAAACGCAATGACTAGGCAAGCATTCCCTGACTTAGTACTGGCTGACAAACGATTCTTTGTCAATGAGCCAGTCGATCTAATTCTGGGCGGAGACATATACCCCCAAATTATGTCAGGCGGCATTAGGAAAGATGTGCTAAACACATTAATAGCACAGGAAACGGTGTTCGGCTGGATTTTGACAGGCCGGACAGATGCGATTGATACAAAGGACCCTAGTTTCATATTTTAGTGAGGTCACTTTAGAAAAACAACTGGCGGTGTAGGGTTCTTATTATTTTTACTTAACTTTGTATTTTAGTTACTTTGAACTTTTTAATTTTTAAATGTATTATCAATATTTTAAGTTTCAATATTGATTTTCAATTATCAAAAATTTTCATTATTGTGAAAAATAAAGAAAGAATTTGACGCATACTTTTAGGCGTGTTTAAAAAATATAATTTAAAGTTTTGTTAAAAAATAATACGTGGTTTCAATTACTACATTGGCGATCTCTGCCTATTTTAAAAATTGTGTTGTGTGCAAATTAAAAAAAAAGTTCAAAAGTTCGCAACAAAAATTGTTTACAAAATAGCAAAAACCAACGCGACTTTGGAAGTTAGACGGAGACAAGTGAAAAATACAGACAGAGAAATAGAAAAGTGAAAGTAGAAAATTCACAAAAGAAAAACTTGAATCAGTGCAGTATGCTGTTGGAAGAACTCAATAAAAAGAAAAGTGTTTTAATTGAAAACCAACCAAAGGCCACATAAAAAGCTTACAACACAGAAAAAACTGAAACCCAAATCAAACGTTGAAAATTTGGCTAATTTAAAAAAAATGAAATATTGAACGATTTGACGATTTGTGATAAATTCTAACTTAATTGCAATTAAACAGAAGTAGAAAGTGAAGAAGTAAATAAATATGCAAGTTAATTAAATAACAACAACGATAAATAAAATCTGACATAATCAAATCAATCAAATTTTAATGCAAATCAAGTTGCTGGAACTATTGGTTATTGATCTATAAACAGAATGGCATCTGCTGGGGTTTCCAGTATTTGTCAGTTGGAAATATTTGTTTAGTATTGTGTGAAGCTACATATTATATATATAAGTAGTGAGAGAAGTACTTGGTTGACATCTTCATCAGCTGACCAAAGGAATTGTGATTAAATGGTTACTAATAAACCACTCAAAAAAAAAAAAAATAATAACCATCTACAAAAATTTAATATATTACAAGCATATACATAAAAAACTGGTAAAAAAAACAGAGATCTCACCACAATATCGGTTCATATATAGACTAAATAGTCAATAGACTAGACAATAATATACAATCAAACATCAAATCAAATACGAGGTGTCCTACCCAACGCTTCCTATTATCGGTGCTATTTGTGCTGCAACTCTACGACGTATTATTTTGAAGTCTGTTGGTGTGTAGAAACACAGCGTGAGGAAATTGGAACAAATAAACAAAAAACAGCAATCATTAAACAAATATCAACCAAAAAGAGATGGAAGCAGCAGCAACAGTAACAACTACAAACACAACATCATCAAAAGCCATTGCATAAATAAATAAATATTCGCAAGTATTTGAATAATAATATCATCTTTTATGTATGCATATTAAAATAGAAATATATTATTCTTATTATTATTGTAAACTTTTTTTTTTTATAGAATTTCTAATTTATTTTACTCTTTAGTTAGTGAACTCTCTTTTTATTTAATTCAAAATGTTTCGTTCACCACAACATAATACACAAACATCTACATTTACTAATAATTTAAATGACTCTTTGATAGATTTATCAAATGACACTTCCCCACAACAAATTACAAATCCGTTACTCAAAATGAAATTTTGTCAGTTTCCGTAAAACTTCCACAATTTTGGACTAATTTCCCGGAAGCAGAATCACAATTTAGTACTAAAAAAATTACACAAGAAAACACTAAATACGAACACATCATTACAGCACTTCCGCAGGAAGTGATAATAACTATTTTGGATTTTATCCAAAATCCCCCTATTAATAACAAATTTACTGAACTTAAAAAAGTGTTGATAGAAAGACACTCACTTAGCGAAAATTCGAGAATTGATAAAATTTTAAACGATTCTGAGATGGGTGATCGTAAGCCCTCAGAATTTTATCGTTCATTAATTATATTAGCCGGGTCAAATTTTAGCGAAAATATTTTAAAGCAAATTTGGATGCGTAAAATTCCTAAAAATTTGAGTATGATTTTGGCTAGTTCGAGTTCTAATAATATTAACGAATTAACAAAATTAGCAGATAATATTTGGGAAGTGATAAAAAAAATGAAGTATTTTCGGTTAGTACAATTTCAGATACAAAAGTTCAAAATTCGGTTGTTGAAAATTTAGTTAAAACCACTTCTTTAATGTGTGCAAATTTTCAGAAACTTTCTCTGGAGTTAGCTGAAATTAAAACAGAGATGTATCGGAATCAATCTAGGTCGCGCTCCAATTTTAGGAACTATTTTAGA
Organism: Eurosta solidaginis; assembly: GCF_040869045.1. Lineage (NCBI taxonomy): Eukaryota > Metazoa > Arthropoda > Insecta > Diptera > Tephritidae > Eurosta > Eurosta solidaginis. The sequence continues at coordinate 146,042 of NW_027136959.1, forward strand.
AATTCTTTTAGGCGTCGTTCTAACTCGCGTAATAATCCAAATTGGTCGTGTAGATTTCACTACAAATTTGGAAATAATCGAAATTGTTTTCAGAGTTAACTAAATTACTTGGTAGTCACCAAATTACAACATCCGCATATCACCCTCAAGGAAATGGTATGTTTGAAAGGTTTCATAGACAATTAAAGACTATTATAATAGCTAGAGAGGACACAAATAATTGGTATGACGAGTTACCTGTCATATTACTTGGTTTGCGATCTATTTACAAAGAAGATATTTCGGCTACACCAGCGGAAATGGGTTTCGGTCAGAATTTACGTTTGCCAGGGGAACTTGTTGTGCCATCAGCTAAAAATTTCTCATCAACTGAAGTTTTAAGTAATTTACGTGAACATTTTCGAAATGTTAGATCAAATTTAAGTCATCATAAAGATGCTGATACTGGAATTTATGTTCCAAAAGATCTTCAAACTTGTAAATTTGCATTAGTTCGAGTCGTTAATAAACATTCATTACAACAACCATATGAAGGACCTTGCAAAATTTTGGAAAAACACCAAAAATGTTTTAAACTTGAAATAGAAAATAATATTAAAACTATTCCTATTGATAGATTAAAACCTGCAATAATTGAAACAACAGACACAAACAACACCAAGAATTTACATAAAAAGAGAGTTACATTCAATTTGTTTAATGATAAATTTTCTTGAAGAGGGAGTAATGTAGGGTTCTTATTATTTTTATTTAACTTTGTATTTTAGTTACTTTGAACTTTGTAATTTTTAAATGTATTATCAATATTTTAAGTTTCAATATTGATTTTCAATTATCAAAAATTTTCATTGTTGTGAAAAATAAAGAAAGAATTTGACGCATACTTTTAGGCGTGTTTAAAAAATATAATTTAAAGTTTTGTTAAAAAAATAATACGTGGTTTCAATTACTACAGGTAGCTTTCTGGGAGATAGAGGAAATCCAAAGAAGAGGAGCATCAATAACGATGACACTTACTGCGAGGAGCTATACAAATCCACAACAGTTCGGAACAACGATGGCAAATACGTAGTCTCCTTACCCTTAGGAAAGAGTTTAACTTAGGCCCCTCATTAAGAAGTGCGTGTTCTCAATTCTATCGCAACGAGACACGACTTGCGAAAAATCCAGTCCTTCAAACGGAATACAATAGAGGTGTATCCGAATATGAAACCTTAGGGCACATGAAACAAATAGGCAATATTTCGCCAGACTCAAATGACTGTTACTTCCTACCTCACCATGCTTTTATAAAGGAGGGAAGTACAACGACAAAAGTCAGAGTCGTATTTAATGCATCTTGTCCTACCACTAATGGCAGACGTCTAAATGATGCCTTATATCCAGGTCTGATTCTTCAATCCGACCTGACAATCCTTATACTACGTTGGCGGCTGTTCAAATACGTATTTAACAGAGACATAGAAAAAATGTACCGCCAAATATGGGTTAATGAAAATCAAACAAAATACCAGCGAATCATATTTCGCAAATGCGCCAAAAACCCAATTAACATTTACGAATTGAAAATGGTAACCTTTGGGGTTAATTGTGCACCAACTAGCTGATGACGTGGAGACATTGCATCCAATGGCAGCAGATATCCTGCGAAATTGCATGTACGTTGATGACGTACTCGCCGGTGGACACAGCATCGAAATTGCAATCAATGCAAGGGACGAAATATCATCGGCATTGCAATCGGCAGGTTTCCCATTGCGGAAATGGACGTCCAACTGCAAGAAAATTCTACAGGGTATACCGAAGCAACACCTATTAAGCGAGGATTTACTTCAGTTTGAAGACACCAGCATGGTAAAAGCACTCGGTATCAGGTGGAACGCCCATTTCGACTACTTCTACTTCACAGCGAAACCCTTTGACAATAACCATGCCGTAACAAAAAGGTCGATACTTTCTGCGATCGCAAAACTTTTCGACCCTCTTGGCTGGCTGGCACCAGTTGTAATTGTAGCCAAAATAATAATGCAAAATATTTGGTTGGAAGGGACAGGCTGGGATGAAGATGTGTCTGAAACTACTCTACATCGGTTGCACTCATTCATGACGGACTAAGAAAAGATCAACGATATACGCATACCGCGATGGGTTCACTACACATTGAAGGACAATGTCGAAATACATGGATTCAGCGATGCTTCGGAAAAAGCATATGCCGCCACTATCTTCCTGAGGGTACAAACAAAGGATCAAGTCTTCACCAACTTACTGATGGCCAAGACGAGAGTAGCCTCGGTCAAAACCATATCCTTGCCTCGACTGGAACTCTGTGGTGCAGTTCTACTAGCAGAAATAATCGAATCTGTGGTCAAAAATATGAAACTTTCGAACACTAAAGTAACCCTTTGGACAGATTCAACTATAGTGCTGGCATGGATCCGAAAACCACCATGTTCGTAGTCAACGTTCGTGGCATATCGAATAACTAAAATCATCGACAAAGTAGGAGACAAAGTATGGCGGCACGTAGACTCCGCGTTAAATCCTGCAGATTTGGCGAGCAGAGGCCTCTACGCTTCGGAACTAATCAATAATTCTTTGTGGTGGCAGGGACCTTCTTGGTTACAAGAAGACAACGAAAATTGGCCAACGCAAGAAGAAGATTACAATACGTATATGGAGGAAAAGAGGGTGAAAGTTCATACAATTATGGTCAAAAATAACTTTGATATTCTGGATAGGTTTTCCGATCTACCAAGGGCTTTGCGGGTTATATCCTATATTCTTCGTTTTTTCCAGAATTCGCACCCAACAACTAAAGCCTCCTTTAAAAGGGATTCTCATTCGATAGCTCCTGACGAAATAGGAAAAATAACACGAAGATTGATAACAATAGGCCAAAGGCAACATTATCAAGAAGAGTACGCAAATTTCAAGTCAGGAAAACTAATCGATGGGAAAAGTGAGATTTTACCCCTAGATCCATATATAGACGAAGAAGGCATCATTCGAACTGGGGGCGGACTGGGGCATCCAAAGACATGTCTCATAACGAAAGTCATCCCATTATCCTTCCTTACACTTGCAGGTTATCCAGACTTATAGTTCAATCCTCTCATGAGACCACCCTGCATGGAGGGAACCAGCTGATGCTACGTCATATCCGCACTCAGTACTGGATCCCACGCGTTAAATGCATGATAAGGTCGGTTATCCACAACTCTAAGGTCTGTACTATTTACAGGAAGCGTACACAAACGCAACTTATGGGGATCCTTCCGAAAGAGCGCACCACCTTTACTAGAGCCTTCACCAACACCGGGGTAGATTTCGCGGGACCATTCGGAGGGAGAGGATGCCGAATTTCAAAGAGATATGTTTGTCTGTTTGTCTCCTTTTCGACGAAAGCCATCCATCTAGAAGCGACAAACGACCTTAGTACCGGGTCCTTCCTAGCTGCCTTCGCCAGATTTGTATCCAGACGAGGCTGTCCGAAAAACGTTTACTCCGACGATGGTACCAACTTTGTCGGAGCTTCGCGATCTTTACGATCCGAGTTTAAAGGATTTCTGCGTGAAGCAAGGGACGGAACATTGAATAAATATAGCCATCACACTTTAGAATGGCATTTTATACCGCCAAGCGCTCCTCACATGGGAGGTTTGGGGGAAGGGGGGGGGGTGTAAAAAGTTTTAGGACCCTTTTTAAAAAGATCGCGTCCGATCATAAATATACTTTCGAAGAGTTTACAACCCTCTTATGTCGAATTGAGGCCTGCCTCAACTCTAGACCTCTCAGTCCCTCATCCAATGACCCCTCCGACCTGGAGCCGCTTTCTCGTGGGTGGACATCTGTTAACCCCACCTGAACTCGATTGTAGTGAAAATCCTGCCTCAATCGTAAGCCGATGGCAAAAGACGAAAGCCCTTCATCAAACATTTTGCACAAGATGGAAATCTGAGTATCTCACCGAGATCCAAAAACGGTATAAGTGGATACATCCACAATCCAACTTAAAACCCGGGGACCTGGTCGTCATCAAGGAGGATAACCTACAACCGAATGAGTGGAGAATGGGGAGAATCGTCAACACACACCCAGGTTGCGATAACCGTGTACGTGTTGTTGACGTCCATACAATGAAGGGATAAATTACGAGACCAATCGCGAAGCTGGTACTACTTCCGCCCAACGACGAAGAATATGAACTTTAATAGTCCATATTCCTCTACCCCAAACAACCCAGCTCTCGTTCACCCCGAACGAGTCCAACATACCGATAACCCAGCTCTCGTCCCCCCGAACGAGGCCAACACACCCTAACGCAGATAAACTACCTGCCATAGAACACAATTGAATCAGCAATTACAACATGTCCAGCCACACCAAAAGATCGTGGCATTGTTAATAAATTCATCACAAAATTAGATAAGTGTTCTTAGCAGTTATTCAGTTCAGTATATATCGGGTATTCATAAACTGATCGCTTTCTATTTCTACTACTAATATGTTTTCGTATAATCGGCATACCCATGGAAAGATCACTACAGATGACTGGAAAACAGTCTATATTGGTCTATGCAGTCTCTCCCTATAGATACTAGATTCGTAAGCACTTGGTAACATCAAAAGTTCTCAAATGCACCAGAATTTAGGAAGTGCAATTGTCGTTACGCGGTTGCACATTTGTGTTTTTAATAGTTATTTATTGTAGGTACACACATTTGTATTTCGATTCTCACTCCCACAACTTAACAAATTTTAATTAAAAACTAAATCATATCGGATTTCCGGCAAATTTCAATTACCACCTAATCATTCTATGAGAGAAGCAAAAAAACGTTGCGGTGCATAAACTAAATTTCATTGCACACAAAATATTTCAGTATTAAAGAAATATGAGTGATCCAAGGACACATTATCTTAGTTGAGATAAATGTATTTTGACGAAAGCGTTATATCCATAGTATTATGTGTAACAACCGTGTAAAATGTTACCTCTTTAGCCGGAGCTTAGAATTTGACGCTTTCATACAACTATACATGAAATTTCATATATGTATACATGTAAGGTAGGGGTCCTCATTTGTCTCACTTACCCAGTCAGGTGTTTGTAGTTGATAAAAAGTGCCCGGGGCGTTTCAATCCACTTTTGGCTTCTAAAATGAAAACAAAAATTCAGCGTTATCCCTATATTGACTGAGATCCTGAATGATTGTGCCAAACGACGAACGTGCAGACGTAACCTCCAGTCCACCTTGTGCATCATTTAAATCATCGTCAAACTTTAACTTACCTGGAGTTCCACCTTTTGATTTAGAATAATTAATAAACGCCTGATGATGCTTAAAACGTCAAAGAACAAATCCAATGCATGCTGCACTACGTCACGATTGCCTGCGCGACATTTCTCCACAATGTTCTGGGTATCAAACACCATTAAGGCGGCCATTACAAACACACCGATATAGAGTTGGGCCACCTGAAAATAAAAATTTTAGTGGAAAAAAATATTGAAAAGGCTTAGTATTGCCATGGTTCTTATGACACTGATTAAAAGTCCGAGGATAGTTGTTAGGTCTGCCCCTTTTTCTATTGTAAACATTTGTGGACCGTTTGAACCATACAACGCTTTAAAGCCATTCATTGGAACGCGTGATGTACCAGTCACAAATTGTAATAAACGCGAACGCATCTCATTTGAGAAAGATAATACCGCACGCCAAAACCATTGAGTTATTATATGATTTTGATGATATTCTCCCTTGTAAAGGTGCATTTTCACGCCAATCTTTAGCATCATTGAATGTAAGACGTTTCGCTAGGCTAGCGATGCGCTCTTTTAAATTTGTCATTGCCACCACATGATCCGCTGAATTATTGTTGACTGCTGGTGCTGCTATTAAACCAAGATTCATTGTGTTGCCATTGCCACTTCCACTGCCGCTGACGCCACCGCTTCCACCCGAACCAGTACGATTCATTTTGTCGGGCAACTCTGCAGCTGATGTTCCACTAACAGAAGAAATAGTAGCACCGGTAGCACCACCACTGTTGCTCTTTATATCAGAAGTTGACCTTGAAGATTTCTTTGCAGATGTCGTTGAGCTAGGCGTCTTTTCATGGGGACGCTTTTTCGCTGATATGCGACCTTCTTGACGAGCTTTTAAAACGGCTCGTTCAAACGAACAAGTACACAACCAACAGAGTAGCTTTCCATAAATTTTTTTTTGTTTTCATCATGCTTATCGAAAGCACTTCGCTGCTTTCATTCATCACATTGTATCGGTGGGCCATATTTTGCTTCATGCGTTGCACATCTTGTGCATTTTGAGTTTCCAAAAGCTGCTACTATTTTGCAACATTCGCATGCATTTGGTTTACCATACTTGCCAAGTTGATACTAGCATTTTTTGCAAGTGTTTTGCGACTTTCCTGTTGGTTGGAACTCAGAGCGACAGTAAGTACATTTTACCACCGACGTAACTAATCGACAATTGTTGCATAGCTGTTGACCAGCAGACAATTCCTCGAATGGGTGCCTGGAAAAACATTTCGAACAAGCAAACAGCATCGAAATCATAATATTAAAATATCCCTTTATATTTTAGTTTCAGTTTTTGTTATAGTTTTTCTGCCTGGACTAATTTCCCAAATAATTCTTTAGTATATTTCACTTTTCCAAAAGGACGCACATCGCCAAAGTTCATGTCAATTTAATTCACACTAAAAATAAAATTTTATGAAATTTTTAATTTCAGAGTAATCGCAGAGTATTTTTGTACAATTCGTTGGTTCTGGGTGTTTTCGTTTTCTTGCCAAATCGGCATACATTAACCCCAATTCGTCCGCGCCAAAGGAAACTGGTGGAAATTCCTGTGGCTTTGGTAAGAATAGTGCTATATCGCAAACTCTGCATGAGCAAATTGTGTGTGGAATGCCGCCATCAGTGGCAAGACTCAAAATTTTCATAAATGCATGTTGATTGTACTAATAATACCTGAAAATAGAAAGAGCAATTAATAAGAATATAAGCAAATCTACGAGTAGACTCACCGCGTGTTTTATATCAATGACATTTTTTTTCTATTCAGGAAATGGAAAAGCGTAGCAGATGTCAAAATCTCTACATTTAATGTCTGACTGTCAATGATTATTGCAATACAAACGTTAGCCCTCATGCGCAAGAATCTCCCGCACTACACGTCGCGCACTACATGCCGCACGACATATCGAGCACAACACGCCACACATGTAGCATATTACATACAAAAAAAAAAAAAAAATAAATGTAAGGCGCGATAACCTCCGAAGAGATCTAAGGCCGAGCTTCTCTTCCAATTTGCGTCGTGCTCCTCTTGATTTTCCCTACAAATTGGCCGGACGGGACCTACATGTTTTATGCCGACTCCGAACGGCATCTGCAAAGCAGATGAGTTTTCACTGAGAGCTTTTCATGGCAGAAATACACCCGGAGTGCTTGCCAAACACTGCCGAGGGGCGACCCCGCTTAGAAAAATTTTCTTCTATTTGAAAAATCTTATTTCTAAAATTTTGATGTTGCTTTGCCCGGGAGTTGAACCCAGGGCATGCGGTGTGATAGGCGGAGCACGCTACCATCACACCACGACTTTTCAGCAAGGTTTTGAACCGTTCCGTGTGGTGGCAGGCCACTTGTTGTAAACACAAAGTTCACCACAAATCTAAAATAAATTTTAGATATATGTCGGCGACATCTACCGACATAGATCGAATCAGAAAATGTATTAAATGTGCTAAAGCACCAGTCACATCGCAAGGATGACTACTAAATCCGTTTTTTTTTTCTTCGGTTCCTTATATAAAATTAAAATTAAAGTTTCCGTTTCTTTCGCGAAAATATATGGGATATATTTATTTTAACCCCACCCAACAACCCCAATACGACCATAAAATTAAACACTTCCATTTCCAGAAATGCCTGGATTCAATTTGAAGCGCTCCAAAACAGAGGCACGCGCCAATTCGTTCACCATCGCGTGCCGTTTATGCCACAAGCCTCACGGAGTGAGATTGTGCCCGATATATAGGTGTATGTCGACCGAAGCGCGTCTACGCGAAGTATTAATACATAAATATTGCCCAAATTGCCTGTCGCCATTTCACCGCCTTGAAATATGCCTCAGACAGGATCGATGCCGACGATGTAATGAGCAGCACCATACTACGCTCCATATCGACGACGACCAGCCGCTGCCAACGCAATGTCATAACAACGACGATGATGCGAGCTCAGATGGAGTACTCTCCATCCATGTTACTGAGCAATATAAGTCATGGGCACAGCAGGTCGAAGAAGAAGAGGAAGAAGAGAGGCTTGCAATACGGCAGAGATAAATCAAACGATACAACAAGGAGGCTTAAAGACGCAACGATTTCGACCACCGCTACGCCACGAGAGACCTGAGTTCCGCTCGAGTATGCACGGCACCTTGGTGCGCCCACAAAACGGGGATGGCGGAACCGCGTCCGTCCCGCTCGTCACATCAATTTGCTGGAAGGGCGGCCCCGATTAAAGTACGCAACAACCACAAAGCTCTCGTTCGGAAACGTCAAGCACCTACGAGCTTTAGGAGCGGCCGACTCCGGGATAATCTACTCAACCATAAAGCGATCACTTATCGCCATTGCGCCGACGGCAATAGTACGTATTGAAGCCGTCTTCATTTGGTCCGCGCCCTTTTAGACGCGTGCGCCCCACCACCATTATCGATGCCAATTTGGCAAAGGATCTCCGCCTAGAACGCACCAACACCGCTTACCATTCGCGGTGCACCATAGTATTGAGAGGGAGGTATGGGGTGGCTGGGAAAGTTACAACCCAAGCCACTGTAGTGGCGAACTATGCTAGAATGAGCCCAACGGCGAATATGGACCCGTCGATAGCTGCCCCATTTCAGTTTATGAAGCTGACCGATCCGACGTTCTACTTATCATCACCGGCGCTGCTCTCGTTGGGTGCCGACGTTTACGTCAATATAATGGTCAGCGGATCACCCTCCTCCACTGTCAGTAGGCTGCTCACTCAAGCCACGATTTTCGGCCTCTTCGTGTCTGGAGCCCACCCAATATAGATATTTTTTTAATTTTCAACACGCATACTCATATATATCTTTCAGTAAATATTGCGCGGAATTAAAAAACCACGTACTTTACTTAATACTTTCCTTTCTTTTTCCACAGGAGACCGAGACGTGAGATCAATCACACGGCGTCTGCATCGGTACAGCCACGCATCGCCTTGCGGAACGTGTGATGGCATGGCGTTCATTCATTTCTCCTTTTTTTGTTGTTGCTTACGGCAAGGGGCCGGTATGTTTAGGTCACAGACCTAAATATATCTGCCCCCCCCCCCCCCCCCCCCCTCGTAACATAATTCGCTGCCACCCACACATGTTTGCTGTCACTAGCAGACGGGCATGTGTGAGTGGTATTACGTAGGTTTTTTTTTTACATTTACCGCTGTGCGCCAGCGGTATAGCAACCTTGTTGCCGAGAAACCCAACGAAGGTGTTGTATCGCGGGTTCATGGGTTTTGTTGCAAAGAGGTTCGTCCTCTTTCAATCCAGCAGCCAGCGGAGCTACACGGTGTCATCTCACGTTCACGTAAGTGCGAATTTTCAAAATATATTTAATATCTAAATTTTTCACAACACTTGTTAAAATCATTTCTTAACACTTGTTGTATTTCCATACAATTAATAAAAAGCCCCTTGTAATTACATTTATTCACGAAACTTTTCTTGTGTTCTTGTTTTCTTCCTTTTTGCCTACATCTATATTTTATGCAATTACGTGGGTGCGCGCCGCTGCCACCACGCTTTTGTACATGTTAAGTATATAAGGGGGGGAGGGGGGCTGGTATATTGTCTGCCGAAGCGCGTCTACGCGAAGTATTAATACATAAATATTGCCCAAATTGCCAGTCGCCATTTCACCGCCTTGAAATATGCCCCAGCCAGGATCGATGCCGACGATGTAATGAGCAGCACCATACTACGCTCCATATCGACGACGACCAGCCGCTGCCAACGCAAGGTCATAACGACGACGATGATGCGAGCTGAGATGGTGTACTCTCCATCCATGTTACTGAGCAATATAAGTCATGGGCACAGCAGGTCGAAGCAGAAGAGGAAGAAGAGAGGCTTGCCAATACGGCAGAGATGAATCAAACGATACAACAAGGCGGCTTAAAGACGCAGCGATTTCGACCACCGCTACGCCACGAGAGACCTGAGTTCCACTCGCGTATGCACGGCACCTTGGTGCGCCCACAAAACGGGGATGGCGCGGAGACACGTCCTTTTCGACCATCGCACCGCCCTACTGGTAAACAGCGTGATGACGCGGAACCGCGTCCGTCCCGCTCGTCACGTCAATTTGCTGGAAGGGCGGCCCCGATTAAAGTACGCAACAACCACAAAGCTCTCGTTCGGAAACGTCAAGCACCTACGAGCTTCGGGAGCGGCCTACTCCGGGATAATCTAGTGGCACCAACCATAACGCAATCACTTATCGCCATTGCGCCGACGGCAATAGTACGTATTGAAGTCGGAGGCCGTCTTCATTTGGTCCGCGCCCTTTTAGACGCGTGCGCCCCCACCACCATCGATGCCAATTTGGCAAAGGATCTCCGCCTAGACCGCACCCACACCGCGTACCATTCGCGGTGCACCATAGTATTGAGAGGGAAGTATGGGGTGGCTGGGAAAGTTACAACCCAAGCCACTGTAGTGGTGAACTATGCAAGAATGAGCACAACGGCGAATATGGACCCGTCGATAGCTGCCCCATTTCAGTTTATGAAGCTGGCCGATCCCACGTTCTACCGATCATCACCGGTGCTGCTCACGTTGGGTGCCAACGTTTACATCCATATAATGGTCAGCGGATCACCCTCCTCCATTGTCATTGGGCTGCTCACTCAAGCCACGATTTTCGGCCTCGTCGTGTCTGGAGCCCACCCAATATAGAAATTTTTGTAATTTTCAACACGCATACTCATATATATCTTTCAGTAAATATTTGCACGGAATTAAAAAACCACGTACTTTACTTAGTAATAATTTCCTTTCTTTTTCCACAGGAGACCGAGACGTGAGATCAATCACACGGCGTCTGCATCGGTACATCCACGCATCGCCTTGCGGAACGTGTGATGGCATGGCGTTCATTCATTTCTCCTTTTTTTGTTGTTGATTACGGCAAGGGGCCGGTATGTTTAGGTCACAGACCTAAATATATCTGCTCCCCTCCTCGTAACATAATTCGCTGCCACCCACACATGTTTGCTGTCACTAGCACACGGACATGTGTGAGTGGTATTACGTAGGTGTATTTTACATTTACCGCTGTGCGCCCGCGGTATAGCAACTTTGTTGCCGGGAAACCCAACGAAGGTGCTGTATCGCGGGTTCATAGGTTTTGTTGCAAAGAGGTTCGTCCTCTTTCAATCCGGCAGCCAGCGAAGCTGTACGGTGTCATCTCACGTTCACGTAAGTGCGAATTTTCAAAATATATTTAATATCTAAATTTTTCACAACACTTGTTAAAATCATTTCTTAACACTTGTTGTATTTCCATACAATTAATAAAAAAGCCCCTGTTTGCCTACACCTATATTTTCCACAATTACGTGGGTGCGCGCCGCTGCCACCACGCTTTTGTACAGTGTGAATGTCTTATCTTTATTTGAATAGGTCGCTCAATCGCTAAAATATAGTTTCTAATAGTGAACTGTATTTAAAAATCTGTTAACTACTATTATCTTGAAAATAAGGAAAAATGTTCAAGGTTGCTTTAGCACCCCCTCTTTCTCATTCTATTCTATACCATGGAGTTCTTGTTTGGTGGAAAGGCACACAAAAAACAACCTACCTCAAAAAATTAGAGGGGGTATGCAGACTATCAATGCTTGTCATTACTGAGCCCTGAAAACAACCCCGACGGCTGCACTGTATGCCATTCTGCCCATTCCACCTGTAGATCTGATGATGTAGGCACAGATGGTTGGAAGGAGTAGGGTCTGCGGTATACTGTGCTGATCCGGAAATCAACAGATCCTACAGGCTGCAGGGGTGAAGCATACACATATATTGGGTCCCATGGCATATAGGAATAGATGGGAATGAAAAAACAGACGAACTAGTTAGCTAAAAAGGGCGCATCCCTCCATGCTGCCTCCGCAGACGTCCCAATTAGACTGGACGAGATTAAGAGAAGGCAAGAGGTGCACATGATCGAGCAAGCGGGATAGGCGTGGGTTCAAACGCGGGGCTGTAAAGTGTCGAAGACTATGTGTAGGTCTTACAACCTTAGACTAACAAGGTTGCTTCTATCATTAAAAAGAGAGGACTGTAGACTCATGACGGGTATTCTGACTGCGCACTGCCTTTTGGCGTCACATGCCTTTAAACTAGGCTTGGTCAGTGATAGCAGATGTTGGAAGTGCGGGTTGGAGGAGGAAACGATCGAGACTCCAGCTATTAGGACTTATATAGCTGCCAGATCTAGAAGCAGGAAGTGGCTTAAATCCTAGAAAGCTTCTAGTATTTTCCAAGAGGACGGAGTTATTTTATAACATAAGCCCTGATAGGGGTTTTCAGTTTGATCCTTAAAACAAACTTCTGGTAACACTACGGACTTTTCGAGTCTATGTGTGGTCCTCAGGGACCGGCCAGTTCAACCTAACTTACCCTAACTCCAGATGCTCAGGCATGTATATCTCGAAGAGCCAGATCCGTCAGAGTGCTTATTATTTTTAGGCATCTGCCGCTTATGGTTAGTGTAACGTCATCTGGATATGCCGTAAGTTTGACAGGTCCTCAGTGGAACTGCTCAATCAATTGGTTTATAACCAGCGTCACAGCATGGATGATAGAACCCCACCCAGCGGCGTGTCTCTGTTTACAATTTTTGTTGCCTCGCATAGACCCTTTTGCGATGTGATCATTCTGCAGCTAAACATGAAGCCGATTTAGTATGTTAAAGCTGGATGACCTTCAATCGAGTTAAGACTGTCCATGATTGCTTTTTTCGAGACATTGTTGAAAGCTCTGGTTATGCCCAGAAATGCACCTAAGGCATGCTCATGGTGTTCCAGGGCTTTCTCTATATTCATGATCACCCTATGCATTGCAGTATCGCCTGACTTGCCTTTGGTGTAAGCATGTTATGCTGAAGAGAATAATTCCTCTTACATATTTCATTTTATATAAGTTAGAAAATTATATAGTGCGACACGATCACTTTCAAAGCTGATTTTATTCTGTCTTTATTTTACATGATTTTACTTAAGCTAAGCCTATCAAATTTTACCCACCGTTAATCAAAAATATCGTTGTTGCTTGTCAATGAAATACCAAGCATAAAAAACATATTCCAGGAATTTATCTACCGCTGCTTAGCGTGACGTGTGCAAAACCTTTTCAATTCCTGGCATTTCCCACCTTTGCAATCAATGAAGATCATAAGCATAGTTGTAGTTACAGCTTCGCTCTCATTCAACTCTTGTTGTTGTCACTCTTTCTATTTTTTGATCGCTTAGCGTGCCGTGTGTAAAACCTTTTCAGTTGTTGTCATTTTCCACCTTCGCAATGAATGAATATCATAAGCGTAGTTGTAGTTGCAGCTTCGATCTCATTCAACTCTTGTTGTTGTTGTCACACTTAGTATTTTTTGAATGAACTTTTTTAAGCATAATGAGCATTTAAACGTGATAATAAGGAAGGAATACAGTGGTGGTTTTAATAATCCTTACTTAATAAGTTGGAGAAGTTAGCAAGTTCCACTAACTATTCCCCCTTTCGATTTCGGAGCGTCCGCGGTTCGATAGCAAGATTGTGTGCGTAGTGAAATTTTGATGTGAAAGCGGTAGTGACATGTATGTGAATGTAGGTAGCACGTATGTGGTGATGTTCAAAATGTTTACCTCTTTTCTTCAACAAGTCTGCGTGAGTGGGCACACATAGGCATTAAGAAACTTAAAAAATTTGATTAAAATATATTAAATTAACTTAAACAATTATTTCAATTTTTTATAAATTTGTGTTTTTTTACATACATAGGTGTCTTAAACATTAATGGTAAATATTCAATTTTTGTTGTTATAGCGGTCTTCTGATTTGTAAGATCGCGGGTTTTGAATCGAGCTCAAGGCCTAACAATAGTTATTTAATCATTATTATTGTTATGATAAATTTTTTCTTAATTATAAAAATTATTAAATTAGAATAGAAGAAAGAAAAAATTTAGACAACTACCAAAGCTCGTTGTATAGATCCATTTCGGGAACTGCTAAATTCATTCATCGGCAACGTTTAGGCGCCGCTGCTATCACCATTCAGCCATCACAGCGGTTTTTTGTTTGCCTTCATTATTCTCACTTCTATTCTGGTTCTTGCCAATTGATGTTCACATCACTGCGACTTCTGTTGCAGAATGCATGTAAAAATTGGACTTGTTTGATGGCAATGATGCCCCGTGTACTGGGATGTATTAACAATTTCAAACAAACAAGTCCTATTTTCACATGCATTCTGCAAAAGATGAAGCAGTGCTGTGAACATCAATTGACAAGAAGCAGAATAGAAGTGAGAATAATGAAGACAAACAAAAAACCGCTGTGATGGCTGAACGGTTATAGCAGTGGCGCCTAACCGTTGCCGATGAAGGAATTTAGCAGTTCCCGAAATGGATCTATACAACGAGCTTTGGTAGTTGTCAAAATTTTTTCTTTCTTCTATTCTAATTTAATAATTTTTTTCAATTAAGAAAAAATATATTCTAACAATAATAATGATAAAATAATTATTGTTAGGCTTTGAGCTCGATATTAACTCGCGATATTACAAATCAGTAGGCCGATATAACAACAAAAATTGTTAATACATCCCAGAGCACGGGGAAAAAGTGTCAATAAAATATGACACTGTGGCAGCATTGCCATCAAACAAGTCCAATTTTCATATTCATTCTGCAACAGATGTTGCAGTGTTGTGAATATCAATTGGCAAGAACCAGAATAGAAGTAGGAATAATGAAGACAAACAAAAAACCGCTATGATGACTGAATGGTTATAGAAGCGGCGCCTAAACGATGCCGATGAAGGAATTTAGCAGGTCCCGAAATGAATCTATACAACGAGCTTTGGCAGTTGTTTAAAATTTTTTCTTTCTTCTATTCTAATTTAAATATTTTTTCAATTAAGAAAAAATATATTATAACAATAATAATGATACAATAATTATTGTTAGGCCTTGAGATCGATATTAACTCGCGATATTACAAATCAGTAGGCCGATATAACAACAAAAATTGTTAATACATCCCAGAGCACGGGGAAAAAGTGTCAATAAAATATGACACTGTGGCAGCATTGCCATCAAACAAGTCCAATTTTCACATTCATTCTGCAACAGATGTTGCAGTGTTGTGAATATCAATTGGCAAGAACCAGAATAGAAGTAGGAATAATGAAGACAAACAAAAAACCGCTATGATGACTGAATGGTTATAGCAGCGGCGCCTAAACGTTGCCGATGAAGGAATTTAGCAGTTCCCGAAATGGATCTATACAACGAGCTTTGGCAGTTGTCTAAAATTTTTTCTTTCTTCTATTCTAATTTAAAATTTTTTCAATTAAGAAAAACTATATTATAACAATAATAATGATAAAATAATTATCCCCCAGCGGGTTAGGGGATCAGAATATACCCGCGGTAGGTATGTCTGTCGTAAGAGGTGACTAAAATTCCTGATTCAAGGGGCTGTCTATCGCAACCCTTCAGGTTGCCAGCGCAATATATAGCTTCTCCAAACCCAATTGTCAACCTCACCTATCCGCGACGAATCTTGTTTCACTAACAGACGAGGCTCTGGCGACCCCAAGCTCCTCACGGAACTTGGGGGTGGGGAGGGAGGGATTGGCCTGAAGGTTTAATGTGGTCACATAAATCGTTCTAGAGATGGTCGGGCTAGCGCCTTAATGGTGCTATGGTACCGGAGCGTACCGGATCTGTATCCGGCAAAGGACCATCAGATCGATAACACTCCCCAAAGCCTTCGGGGAGCAATCTTATCGCTACAACTACAACAACATAAAATAATTATTGTTAGGCCTTGAGCTAAATTCAAAACCCGCGATCTTACAAATCAGTAGGCCGCTAACAACAAAAATTTTTGATACATCCCAGAGCACGGGGAAAAAGTGTCAATAAAAATATGACACTATGGCATCATTGCCATCAAACAAGTCCAATTTTCATATGCATTCTGCAACAGATATCGGAGTGCTGTGAACATCAATTGGCAAGAACCAGAATAGAAGTGAGAATAATGAAGACAAACGAAAAACCGCAGTGATGGCTGAATGGTTATAGCAGCGGCGCCTAAACGTTGCCAATGAAGGAATTTAGCAGTTCCCGAAATGGATCTATACAACGAGTTTTGGCAGTTGTCTAAATTTTTTCTTTCTTCTATTCTAATTTTATAATTTTTTCAATTAAGAAAAAATTTATCATCATAATGATTAAATAATTATTGTTACGCCTTGAGTTCGATTCAAAATCCGGTAAATATTCAAGTTTAAATGCTTGTTGGTTTTGCTTCAAAATTAATTACTCGCTAATCCCATTTCCCGCTTTCTCAGCTAATCACATTTCAGCGAGTCAACAATAAATTTCTGTAGAATTTTTAACGTAAATTGCTTTTGTGAATTCTGGTGCCATCTATGAAAACAGTTGTTCCTAAATCTTTTTCAATTACCTTTTCCACAAAAACTTTGTCAAATTTATTTCCTAATCTTCTATTTCTTCTAAGAAACACCTTTTCACCAGACTGATAGGTTTTAGTGCTTTCCTTTTTATTAAATCTTTCCAATGTTTTTTCTTGAACTAACTTTAATTCGTTTTTAATAATTTCTAGTGCATCTATCGATGGACTGTGAAAAACATCAACGGGTTTAGATTTAATAGTTGAGTGGATACTATTGTTGTACTTATGTGTACCTATTAAAATCAGGTCGTTGGTCTCGTATATTTGTTGGTGTTCCTTGATACAACGCGCTATCTCTAGCAGTGTGGAATGGAACCTTTCGACCGGTCCATTATTGATGACAATTTGGGATCGGCCGCGGCTATTAGGTGGGGCGAAGCATTGCTACAACAACAACCACAACCTGTCCATTACTCTCGCTATGTAGGGATGAAAAATTGTTCAATTGAAAAATTGTCCCTAAGAATTGTTTTTATTAGGTTAGAATGGAAGGCTTTTTCATTGTCAGACACTATAACTTTTGTATTTTTAAATGTTAGAAGTATTTCTAGCATAGCATCCTTAATGTCGATGGTAGAACGTAAAGCTATTGGCTTAACAATGGCAAACTTAGAGAATTTGTCAATACAACTTAAAAAATATTGTTTCCCTGTAATAAATATGTCGATGTGAAGTATTTCTCCAGGGTACTTTGATATCGGGGTTTTCCCTATCCCCGGGTTAGGTGGCTTCCTCTGGTATTTGTTTTCCATACAAATTTTGGAGTTAGAAATTAAAGACTTTAACGTTTTTCTCATATTCGGTAAAAAATATTCATTAGAAATCTATTGGAAATTTTCATGGAGACACCTATGAGCTCTGTTATGCTCTGTGGCTATCGTTTCTAATTGATCGCTTTTATTGACTAAATCGATTACAAGCTTTTCGGTGTGAACAAATTTTATCCCAGGGAAATGCTTTGTTAGGTCAATCTGAATTTTGGGTAGGATTTCAAGTTCACAGTGCAAGCCGTTTGTAACGTTTGAATTTACAACATCTTTCAGGCATTCCATTAGCCTCTCGATGGTGTCAAAACAAATGATATGCCGACGCAACCTTTGGAAAAGGATTTTTGTTATTTTGCTGACTTAGATATCACTAACTGGTTTTTGAATTGGTTAACAGGGTAATTGATTGTTTTAATTAAATTACTAGAAGACTTCTCACTATGAATGGTTTCGACTTCGCTTGATTGGCTCAGGTTGTGGATATATTGTCTGGACAGTGCATCGGCTACTTTATTGTCCTTGCCTGGCTTATAGTGTAAGTTCGGTGTAAATTCTTCGATGAAAGCGCGCCATCTTTTCATTTTTGTGTTTGGATTTTTATCGGACATAGAATAAATTAGCGGCTGATGATCAGTAAAAATGTTTATTTTAGTAACACAGGACAAATAATGGCGCAAACTTTTTAATGCTCACACAATCGCAAGGAGCTCTCGTTCGTTGGTAGCGTAGTTCTGTTCTGTCCTAGATAACGTACGAGAAATCATAGTAATGGGCCTATCATTTTGTGACAAAACTGCTTCAAAGGCGCTCGAAGATGCATCCATGGTAAGTTCAAATGGTTTACTATAGTCTGGGTGTTGGAGGAGAACATTTTCGGATGCCAATATCTTTTTTATTTTCTGAAATGCACTTATAGCCTCGGAGCAAAAGTTATAGAAACACTTTTAAATTATTCGCGCCGACATTTCCATTTTCACCCTTAGAAATTTTGTAAGCGGTTTTACAATGCCGGGGTAGTCCTTCACAAATCTCCGATAATACCCCGCTAACCCGAGGAATGAACGTAATGCTCCGAGAGTATTTGGGGGTTTGTAATTTAGGATGTCATTTACTTACTTGGGCATTGCGGAATGCCAAGAGTTAAACCTCAGTTTTAAAAGATCTGGTTTTTTCCGAAGACTGCTTATTCTAAACTTCGCAAAATCGTATTTATGTGCTCTAAATGTGTTTGTTCACTGGGTGAAAAAATGAGAATGTCATCCATGTAAACATGACAACAATTTCCTATGTATTCACGAAGAACGTCATCGACGGCTCGTTGAAAAATGCTAGGACCATTTTTTAGGCCAAAAGGTAGACGGCAGAACTCATACTTTCCATTGTTGACACTGATAGCTGTTTTTGGTCGATCTTCTTCACACAAAAGTATCTGGTAAATCCAGATTTAAGGTCAAGAGTAGTACAATATTTCGACTTTCCCAAGTTCGCTAAAATTTCTGATGTGTCAGGAATAGGATACCTATCTGGAATTGTATGTTCGTTTATCTTTATATAGTCTATCACCATTCGTAATTTTCCTCTAACATTTTCGTCTAATCCTTTTTTGGAAACTACATGAACGGGACAGTTGTAAGCGGAAAACGATTTGCGGATTATTCCATCTTTTAGGAGAGTCGATATTGCAGAATTTATGAATTCTGCAGCGGACACAGGGTAGGGATAACTTTTGGTATAAATTGGCTCATTTGTGGTCATACGAATTCTGCCCTGTACTTTGGCGGTATAGGGCAATGCTCTATTTGCCTCGGCAAATACATTAATATTATTGATATTAATTATATTATTGAACTCGTTTTCAATACTAACTGGAACAGAATCTTATATTGTTATCAAATTTACTTGACTACAAGGAAGATGCTGAAGTCTTGTCTGTCCGTTGTGGTATAACAAATACCCTCTTTGTATATCAATTTTTGCATTGATTTTTTGCAAAAAGTCGTATACCATCGAATGTTTTTAAATTTTCGAGCAAATAAAAAGTTGATGTATGGTCTAAAATATTTACTAGAGATTTTTTATTAATAAGGTTAACACCATTAATAGATTTTAGGTTAAATGGCTTGTCCATACTTGTTACACCTTTCAAAAATACAAAATTTTCAATATAGTTTTTGGAGGTACCAGTATCTATTAAAATGCGTAGCTCCTGACCATTTGTTGCTTTTTTCTTAACAAATGGCAGGAGCGAGTTCAGTTTAAAAGATTAATTTCATCTGTAAAATTACTATCAATATCTCCCACACTTTCATAAGCATTCCCATCTGTACCTCGATAATCGCAGCCATATGCATCCTGATCAGAATTAGGGATGTATTCTTCGAACTCCCCTTTGTTGGGATTGCTTTCTATTTCATGTGGCATATAGTTGACCTTTTGCACTTTGGGAAAAGGTGATAGATTTGAATATGTTTGCTCGCGATTGCGTTTAAAAGTCACAGGCTGAAAAGAGTTTGAATTGTGTTGGGGGCGTGAAGCATTTGTGAAATTATTTGGGTCAGATACATGTTGGTTAAGGGGTTTTTGGAAACCGTTATTGGTTGGCACATTAGCTTGTTGTCGAGAAGAAGGTAAACTAAAGTCAACTTCCATTGGCGTTGGCTTATTATTAGAGCCCCAATGAGGGCGAAAATTTTGCTGATTAGAATAAAATGGCTGCCGATATTAAGAAATAACTGGTGTGTTCGGCTTTACCGACGTTTCTGCGGCAAATGTGCTTGTAAATTCGTACCTCTTATGGCTGGTTTCAAGCTCTTGGGTAACTGCAAGGGCAGTGGGGAGATCCTTTGGTCTAGTGGAAAAAAGTATGTCACATAATGGCCTACGAAGACCCGAAACAAATACAACGGAGTGCATTTTCTCTTACCCTATCGTTAAAAGCACCGATAACCTCGGGATTACCGCTATATGACATGATTTGCTTATTAATAATAAGTGTTAGTTGCTTTTCAACGGTATCAAAATACTCCGCTATTGATAAACTTCCCTGTCTCAAAATACTCATTTCATTTTCTAACACATAAAGTTTTCTTTTATCTGCATATATTTGATCCAATCTTGCGATTATGGCCTTAAAATTAAGCACTGTGTTGAAAGATGAAAGAGATGTGTTAGCAGATTCTATTATTTTGTTTCTAAACATTCCCATTGCTACATAATATTTTCAGAACTTGACTTATAATAGTTCATTGCGAAATGAGCCGCAGATCGCCAGGCAGGGTATGCAGAAGTATCGCCCTTGAATTCCGGAAGGGACTTTATTAGATCTAAGCTTGCATTATCTGAACTAACGCTAGGATCAATGGCGACCGGTAAATAAGTTTCTACGCTGGGTGGAGCAAGCGATTGAGAGCTTGGAAGAGGCGATTAATTTCCTCTGAAAATCCGTTCCTAACCTGTTCATGACTATTTCTTACTATTTCTAACACTTGTTCACGTGTAACACTCATTTTAACCAATTTCCTTTATATTTATTGTTAAATCTTTTTTAAAGCACCAAAACCGTATCGCTTTGAACAAAATAGGTCAACGAAAAAATTTTTTTGGAAAGGTTATGCAATTTTACAAAATTTTGAGCACATATACGGAAAAAAACGACATATAATATCACCACAAAATGTTACTTGGTTATTTTTTTAAGTGTTCAAATTACCACTTAAACAAAATTTTTTCGAAAATTAAGAAAAGCACAAGTATTCGAAAAGCGTATCTAATTGTTAGTTTATTTCCAAAAATTTTAAGTAGAATCAGTTTGCAGATCCAAATTTATATTTATTATAAAACTTTATTTTCAAATGAAATACAAAAATTTCTTCTCATCACAAAAAAATCACAACAAGAAATAATATTGAATAATTACTTACAAAAATTCGTTTTGATAGTCCTTGTAGTTGATTTGATGCAATGTTCTAGTCCATTTAATTGTGATGTCCTTCAGCAAGTGAGGTCCTTATCTTGCCGGCTATTCCTCTATTTGTGACCGTACTTTTATATAGTACTCTTACGGTTGAAGATTTTTGGGACCGGCCCTTTACCAGTTGGGCGCCAGTTAGAAAATTATATAGTGCGACACGATCACATTCTAAGCTGATTTTATTCTGTCTTTATTTTACATGATTTTACTTAAGCTAAGCCTATCAAAATTTGCCCACCGTTAATCAAATATATCGTTGTTGCTTGCCAATGAAATACCAAGCATAAAAAAACATATTCCTAATACGGAGCGAGAGGTACCAAGATTGGTGACAAATACCATAACTGAATAGGCAATAAAAACTGTTGCCAAGTTCAAATCTCCGTGTCCAGATGGGATATTCCCTGCTATGCTGCACATGGCCGGTAGAGTGGTTATAGAAGGGTTAAGAACTTTCTTCTAGGGTTTCTAAAGGTTTTCCCCTTTTTCCCTTCTCTACAATCTTAAGGGTATTCTGAAGCTAATACATACATGGTCTGAGAAGGATGGCCTGTCAATGACCCTCCTTCTCAGAACTCAATGCGATATCAAGCACATTGCTTGGCGAAGGACCAACACACACTTCGCCTGTAGACTACTCTGTGGTATATAACAGAAAAGGGACTCACCTATATGATTAACACCGTCACCTCCCAATACGCTGTGATGCGCATTCGCATCCGCGCCTATGACAAGCCGTCCTCTGCATGCTCAATAATCATAAGAATCAAGGACGATGACAATGCAATAATTTGATTGTGGGGTGACATAAACTCAAAATACATAAAGTCAATTGTCCTTATTACCTATTCAAATGGCCATAGTTTAATTGAAATATTGCACGCGAATCAAGAACACTGATAATGCAATAATTTTCTGGTGGAAATACATAAGGTCAGTCAACCTTATGACCACTTCAAAAGGGTCATAATTGATTTTAGAGCTCTTAAAAATTTGGTGTAGTGACCATTTATGAAATTTTCGTTTTTAAATGTCACCATTTAGGGAAAAACCATAACAATATTTTTACCGAGCTTTTAATAGTTTGGGTTTATGTATGTATGTATGTAACGGAATCTTTGAGCATAATTTTCACCAACTTCCAGAAGTTTGATTAATTTGAAACTTACGCGTGTATCCAGGAACAATTGCAATACAATAATTACAAAAAACTTAAAGTACGTATCTAAAATCTAAAGAAACTTTTGTAATTTTTATTCGTATAAGCTATTCAAAATGTTTATACCCTCTAATACACATATCAAATATTACCATGTTCATAATGATTTGCTGTTTATTTTTCTTGAAACCTAAAATAATGCTTATTGAAATACTGCAACACAATTATGCTATGTTTTAAAGAAGATTTTTTAAAAAGTAAACAAAACTTAGTGGAATTTAGTGGTTGGACAATGAAAAGTATTATAATATATCAAATTTTAATATTTTAGTGTAGTAAAAATTAAAGACTTTAGAAATTTCAATGCTACTCTTTAATTTTCAATATACGTTCGTAAATGTTTAGAATGTTACTGTAATGTTTATTATAACTTATTAGTTTATCGCAAATATCTATAAAGTTTCAGGATTTTTCTTTAATTTTTAATATATTATTGGTAACATTTCTCTCCGTGTAAAATTGCGTAGACATAGGATGAATGCATCACTGGGCAAGTTCTCCGCTAGTTCATTGTGGGCAGCCCGAACTGTGAGGCACGTGAAAATAACACCTCATAGCTTTTCTCTCCGCCTTCCAATTGCTCCATTGAATGGGACAAATAAATCGACACCCGTGTAGGAGAATGAGCGTACTAACGGATTCACACGGTCGGCTGGTAGCTGACCCATTTATGGTGGTTGTAGTTTGGCATTGTCAATACTACATGTTGTGCACTTTCGTTGAACCGCCTTCAGAAGTGCCTTCAAATTCGGGATCCAAGACCTCTATTCTCACTGTGTTGATTTTTATTGCAAAATTCTGATAGTAATTTCGTTCGTGATTATGTTTGACTATTTAGAACGAAACGGCATGCTTCGATGGCAGCAGTATCGGCCGTTTTGTTTGCATTGGTAAATACGTGGCCTCGTCAATGCGATCACTCAGTCGTAGTACTCCAGTTTCGTCTATATAGGGTGACGTTTTACATAATGAACTCTGCTTGCATACTTTACCCGATGTTAACAATTCAGCTCTCTCGGTAAAATTGCACAATTTTTGGACAAGTCTGCAAATCGTCATTTCTGCCTCCCTAATTTCTGCCGTGCTCAAGCTCATTGGTGGATTTTCGCTCTTGTTGAATTGCTTACGTAGAAGTGCTACTGCACGCCACATCCAGACCATCGGACGACGCAATTGTGAAAATGAACTGAAACGTGAAAAATCTATGAGAGTACCTACTATTGGACTGAATGAGCAAAATAGTGTCATTCTTAATTTCTTCTGGTAGTCTAGCTTCTGTTTCTAATCTCAGGAAAGGCCAATGTGGCTCGCGGTGTTTCAGGAAGTATGGACCTTTTATCCAATGATTGCTTACTTCAAGTTTTGGCGAACATGATGGGCGTGTGCCAGGGTCTGCAGGATTTTGATCTTTCGGTATGCAACGCCACTGATTTTTCAACGTGGATGCAAGAATTTCGGCTATTCGGTGACTCTCGAAAGCCTTATACATCCTGTGCGATGAGCGCAGCCATTGCAGAACCGTTTGTGAATCGGTCCAGAAAATCGTACGGACAATGTTGACCTCTAAATACTCATTTCATTTCATTTAATTTTTTATTCATTTTCTTTCAAAACAGCATATATGTTAGAATAGCGACTTAAATTAAATTAACCAAAATTACAGAAAGAAAAGTAAGGCATTCTGTAAAAATATATGTATTCTCGCCTACCATCTTAAACAACCGCATACCCAGAACCGCGGTCTGCAGCTCTAGTCTCAGAATGGACATTACTTTTGTTGGGGCTGTACGTATTTTGCACTTTACGAAGCTGAGATCAATATCAAATTTGTGTATTACTCGCACGTAACCAACCGCCGCAAAGGCTATCTGACTCGCATCTACGAAAATGTGCACTAGGGGTATAACATTTTTCTAACACCTATTTAGCATGGCACCACGCGTTTTTATTTTTTCATTTTATTGCAAAAACTTCACGCAGAAACAAAAAATAAAATCGACCCATTATCACATCAAGCATTATCACATGTTCCTGAAGATGGCTTCAGATTGAAGCCGAAATATCGACAAATTAAAACCCAAGGCAATTTTAAACATTGTGTTTTATTTTACCTACGTCCTTTAAGAAAATTGAAAAAGTTGGATAAGTTCTGAGGCTTCTTAAAGTTATAGTCGTAGCATATGTAATTGGAAATTTTGTTTCAAAAGTATCAACATATTCCATACAAATCTGATACGAACATCCAAATCAAGTTTGTGTTTTATGTTATGGATACTTTTATACCGATATATTAAACTTTAAAATCGGATTAGAAATGATTCGATTTTCCTGTTTTAAGGACTCGCTTAGGATGAATATATTAGTCACCGCAACTTCCATCCATTGGGCAAAATGCAAAATACTTGATTTCGACCCAATGTAGGGTACATATACCCTTACAACATTGATTTCAAGTAGAACTTACAATTTCTTGCGTCATTCTTCACATTCATTTTCTTCGCCGCTCTAAGCTCTAAGTATAGCTGGAGACATTGGTGCTTTATCGGTAACCGTATCGGTAACCTCATAACAGCTGATTCGACCAACCTTATGAGAATCAATGCAATCGATTATTGGTGCCGCTAAGGTCGTAACCGTATCGTAGCCAACCAATTGGGTTTTGGTTACCGTCGTAACGATAAACAGCTGATTACATTAGGGATACGGATACAGCGATACGACATACGGCACCAATGACTCCAGCTTATATAATACTGTCGCTGCAGAGATTAAATTAAATATCGAGAAGCTCACGAGCTTTACGGCCATTTCGAAAATCTAGTGAGAATGAATTCGAGAATTTCAAAGCTATAAAAATTGAACGTACTGAAATGTGTGTGAACAAAAAACGGCAAGTAAAAAAATAGTGTATATATTTAATACTGACAACGCAGCAGTTAAATTGCATGCCGCGAAGCTTCCCAGCTTAATGAGCATTTCTATATTCGAGAATCCTGCCAGAGGATCGAATCTGGAAATTTTTGCTTGTGCTAGTGAAAATATCGGTAGTTCCAGCATAGTCAGATTTTTAGCAAAGCGAACTTAGTACTATTTGTGTTCGTGGGCTTGCTCGCCTTCCGAAATTCGAATAATGCCTCAAAAATACCGAGCTATCACATTATTATTATTAGGACTCGATGCTATGCGACATTCTTTTAGATTTATTGTGCTAGACCCTTAATATTCTTTCTCTATGTGGAGGCTTTAAATGTTTTTAAGTACTTCTTCCGGCTTTTTACTCCATATTACGAAGGGATTAAGAGTCATGCCACCTAGATGGGAGAGCCTCTGCCTTGCCAGAGCGACGCATTCGCAAAGAATGTGATCCTACAACTCACAAAAGCGACAGACTTTTGTACCGGATAGATTTAACTTACTTAGGTAATATCGCAGACTATAGAGTCCCGTTAGAGACTTCGTAGGACCTTTCAGATTACACTAATGATTTTTTCTGGTACACTATTTGCTAAGAGTTTGGACAATTTGAACTGCCTTTCCCTGGAAATTTAATCCAATGCCGTCTGAACTGCTTTGTTTCCCAATGACTTATGGTTTCGCCAATGTGTGACTTTTTGAGTCCACAGAAGGTCTCTGGACCATAGAATACTACTATGGTACTCTGCTTGGGTAGGCAGTCTTCCTGTTTATTACTGTCACATGAGCCTAGTGTGAAAATTTTGTTAAGAGCATGTCTATTCCAAAATCGAAAGTGGCAATCCACACACATTCATGCATTTCTTTATCATGAAAAATATTATGTGAACTCTTATAAATTTCACTAAGATTTTTTTGTTACGCTGAAATACAATTTTTGAAATATTTATAAATTATTAAACTATTTTCACAGGTTATGATAACTCTATCCATATGCGTATTGTTGCGGGTACCACTGTTACAGTTGTTTTTATATTGGTATTAGTTATTGTTGCAACGGTTTTGTTTTTACGATCAAAGAACCAAGATGATTTGGAGAAGAAATCCAGCAACCATCTACCGCTGCCCCTAGATTATGCAAGCAATGAAGGTAAATGTGGAATTTTTTAATAACGACCATTTTTTAACTTTGTTTGATTTCTGGTTCCCATTACAAGAAAATCAGAAAACCACCCTTTTTATTTTATGTCGGCTGTTTTTTGGTATTTTCACAAAAAAAAAAAAAAAAAAAAAAACATAGTATAGTAGGCCGTACAGTTGCAACAAGGGCTAATGGTAATGGGTGAACATACACTTACAGTCCAAAAGACAACAAGTAAGGAAATCTACGTTCGGGTGAAACCGAACATTACATACCCAGCTGTAAACTTGAAATGCTGTTGTTGTTTGTTTTATGTGCTTAATAGTGTTACAAGGTTGCGCAATAATACATATACATATGGTTCTATTCTGAACAAATTTTCGTTTAAAAGAAGCAAAAAGGATACAGAGGCTAATACCAATGACCTTGAGGGGGTAATAATGCAGTTTTCCTTCAGATATGGGGATTTCCCTACAGTTTATTTTAAAATAAAGATATAACAGAACAATAAAAATACGATTGGTACAAAAATATTTTTCGCTAAGATTTAACTTATTATTTTTGCCTACGGCCCTTTTTAAAGTCATTTATATAAAAGTGGGCGTGGTCCTTAACCAATCTTATCCATTTTTACTAGAAATATTTCCTGCTATAAGAAAATATGTGTACCCAATTTTGTCACGATATGTAAATTTTTCTCAAGCTATGGCTCCCGAAACATTGAAAATTGCTTAGACAAAAAAGGGGCGGTGCCACACCCACTTTAAAAAATTTTAGTGTTTTCAATTTAATGTTATAATTCAATTTAGAAAGTAAAATTCCATTTATACAAAGCTCCTTTTCGCTAAGATATAGCTTATTTTCGTCTACGACCCTTTTAAAAATCTTTTATATAAAAGTTGGCGTGGTATTTGACCGATGCCGTACATTTTTTCTAGAAATAATTTGGCGATAATTTGTCTACCCAACTTTATTACGATCCGTTAATTTTTCTTCGAGTTATGGCTACCGAAACATAGAAAATTGCTTAGTCATAAAAGGGGCGGTGCCACGCCAATTTTTTTAAATTTGATGTTTTTCCTATTTCTTGTTATAAGCACACTTGGGAAATGAAATAACATTGATATAAAGCTCTTTAGGTGTGGTCCTTAAAAGTAGGCGTTGTCCTTAACCGATTTCGTTAATTTTTCTTCAAAGCATTCCTTATGGTAAAGGCAACTTCTCTGCCGAATTTTGTTACGATCGGTTTTACGATTTTTGATTTATGATTAATAATATTTGTAAAATTGAATTTGTCACAAGTGGGCGGTTCCACCCCCATTTTAAAAAAAATGTTTCCAAATTTTTATCAAGGGTCTCAATATCAGCCTACACTTCAATTTCAACATTCCAGGTGTATTATTTACTAAATAATCAGGTTTTTGTGTTTTCCAAAATGTTACATATAAAAAAAAAAAAAAATATATATATATATAAAGAGTGGGCGTGGTTATCATCCGATTTCGCTTATTTTCAATACCAATCAATTCTGGGTCCATATAAGCTCGTGTACCAAACTTGGTGAATATATCTCAATATTTACTAAAGTTATCGTGTCAACGGTCAGACGGACGGACGGACGGACATGGCTCAATCAAATTTTTTTCGATACTGATGATTTTGATATATGGAAGTCTATATCTCTGTCGATTCCTTTATACCTGTACAACCAACCGTTATCCAATCAAAGTTATAATACCCTGTGTACAAGTACAGCGGGTATAAAAGGAATTGCGGTTACCACAGCTACTGTTACACATAAAATATTTGAGAAAAATCTCTAAATTTAATCCTTTAACAGTAAGCGATTGTCCTTGTACTTTGTTGATTGTAATTGTCAAAGCATGGCCTACAGGGAATTGTAAGCGCTTAAAATTGAATGGCAAATGTGAAGGAATCATTGGGATCCGTGGTATGAGCACATCTTCACTTTTGCTTTTACCGCTGATGATTGTTGCTTTGATTATATACGGCATTAATTTCTTAACGCAAAGTCTGGTTCCATTGCACAATTTTGGTGGGTCTAAATTTCGAAGAAGCATGATTGGTGAGTCAATTTTCAAAGCTAATATATGCGCAGGCATTCCAGGTGGTTCTAAATAGTTTAGAAATTCAATTGAATAATTCGCAATTTGATCTTCATCTGTAACTGTATCGATCGATTTATATTTCGTCACTTCACCAGGAATTTGGTTTTGAATGCGATCATTGATTTTGTTATCATGATCATTTTTGGGAGCTAAGATTGCTCGTTCGCATAGCCAATTGTGATTCTTGAAATTGACAGAAATATTTGGAAACACTGTTTTTTCCATGTCTTGAATGCACGATTGCATTTCGCATAAATTTGGTGGGAATGATATCTCATTTTTGTACGATCAATTTGAATTTTTCCATCATCTATATCCAAAAGTTGTTTAGCAAATGTCTGAGCAGATGCACCTTGAAGTAAACGAACACGAATTTGTTGACAAACTAATTTTCTTCACGTTTCTCCAAAGTGGTGAAGCTTTCAAGCAAGCATTCAGTTCATCAACAGGAGTTGATCTTTTAATGACTGGCAGAGTTTGTCGGAAATCACCTGCTAATAAAATTAGAGCCTTTCCCATTGGTTCATTTATTCCTCTTAAATCTCGCAAAGTACGACCAAGAGCTTCGAGAGACTTTTTATGTGCCATGGTGCATTCATCCCAAATTATGAGTTTGCATGTTGTTAATACTGTAGCCATACCTGATCTCTTTCCAATGTTACATGTTGGTTCGTCGATATGATTGATGTTCAAAGGAAGTTCCAAAGCTGAATGTGCTGTTCGTCCACCATCGAGTAATGTCGCTGCAATTCCTGATGATGCAACTGCAAGTGCAATTTGATTTTGTTTCCGAATTTTGGCAAGTATCAGATTGAGTATAAACGTTCTCCTAGTTCCTCCTGGTGCATCAAGGCAAATAATGTCACCCTCTTCTTTTTGAACATACTGCATCACTGTATTGTATGCAATTCTTTGGTCATCTGTAAATAGTGCTGTTTGAGCTTCGACATAAGATCGTAAGTGATCAAAATCGTATTGTGTTTCACGTAGTACATCTCTATCTTGCACATCCATTCTATCGCGTATTGGTGAAGGTAACCCAAACTGACAAAGTACCTTGTTGTTGATAGATATGCACTTATCTTCAAGCAAAATGAGTGCTTGATTGAAAATGTTTTCTGAAAATTGTACATCCATGTCAGTATTGGTTGTCGGAGTATGTCTTCGCTGAGACTTTCTTTGTCTTTTTCCCATTGATTTTTTGGGTCGGAAGGTGCGCATGTTGTGAGAATAATTGCCAACAAATTTCGTAATTGCGGTGGTAAACATGTAAGAGCTGCTTCTGTTAGCGTTGTGTCCCAGTGTTGGTCATTTTCAAGTAGCCCAAGTTTGGAACATGCTTCTCTATATGTCCCACAAAATACACCATTAATGGTTCTGATTGAAAGAAACGATATTGGTCCTCTGACTTCATGAAGCAACATTCTTATGTAATAACATTTTGGGTTGTTGGGATGAATTGTATACACTCGTCCCAATGCATCAGAAGTGCGAATACCAGGATGCCCAGGTTCGATCGGACGTTTTTCCTTCGCTGAAACTCACTCTTCGAAGCATTCCACGCATAATATTTGGGTACTTCATTGTAAAGCAATGTGGCGAATTGATCAGTTTGACCTAAGTGCAAAAATGCGGTCAGTGTTGTTTTTGGTGGATTTGCAGCCCTTTGCGCTGCATTTTCTTCTGTGAAGTATACTCGTTGACCATTCTCTAAATGAACTCTGAGAAGTAAAACGGTTGGATGACGATCGTGTATATGAAAACTTAGAATCCGCCAGACTGCTTCATTACTGCTAATGTATCGACCCATTTGAAACTGTGTGATTTCATCGACGGGTGTGTTTTGATGTGAAACTCCAAATACAGCATGTCTTTGTTCACATATTTGCATATGTACTTGATCGATTTCACAGAATTGCATGACTCAACATTGATATGAGCTTTGTACATCTTTGATAATAATGGTGCGTATGGAACTACCCATCGATTGTCTACCTCAACATCAGCATTATTAATTTTGGCAATTGCTATATGCCCAACATCTTCTGGCTTTTGTCGTCTGTATAGTGGATAGCCATCACCGCCAGTTTGCGTTTCTTGAATCATTTCACGTGGATATTTTTTTGTACATTTTCCATCCTGCATGCAAGGTGAATTTCGATTTAATGAGCCGCATGGTCCATGGATCATATTTTTGCTGACAACTTCCAACAGAATTGGATCTTGTGTTCGATCTGGTATTTCAGCAGATATAATTGCGTCGACTTGGTCTGGATTTGTTCTTTCTTTCAACCAAATCAATATGTGCGCATGTGGAAGACCTCTTTGTTGCCATTTGATGGAATACATCCAGCAGCGCGTTTCGCCATGAATGTGATTTTTTGTGATGAGATCCATCAAAGTAATAAATTTTTGTTTAAATATTCTTGCTGTGAGATGGTTTTTGATGTTTGACCAGTGAGGAGTAAGTCAGTTATTTCACTCTATGTTGGATTGCAGGTAAATGTTATGAACAAATCATGACGTCCATATTTGCGAACATATGCCATTGTATCTTGGAAATATTCGTGCATATGTATTGGACTTCCAGTGTATTTGGCTGGAAGTATAACCATTTGTCCAACATTTGCTGCATTTCCATCATTAGCAATTGCATCACGTAAATGAATATATTTTTCTGCTCGAAGTTTCTTTTGATTTAGACGGATTTCACTTTCGATTTTTGCATACATGTCAACGATGAATTGATGGAAAAGACGACGACATTGGAGAATGTAATTTGTTTGCTCCGCTTGGATCATGGTACGGTGAGCATAAAAATTCATGCAAGATATGCATTATTGTTGTATTTTCATCATCAGAAGTATTTCACAGAAAACTCTTGCATATATCAGTTGCTTATTTTTTTTTCACTTCGCCTGTGACAGAATTAGTTTGCAATATTTTAAAATGGTAGCCGTCCTGTCCTTGCCAAAATATAATCGGATACTGAAGAGCGTCATAAGATCGGTGCGTCTCACTAACGCGTTGCAAAGTTGCATTTCGTCTACTTATCACAATATCACGATTATTGAACTCTGTTCCGACCATAACAATGGCAACTTCATTGATAATTGGAGCGTTAAAACGTCTTTCATATTCACCCGTTGGTGTTTTATATGCTCTGATGATGACTTGATAATCATCAGCTGGCATTCTTTCCAATGCTGTCTGAAATAATCGAACCAATTGGTTGCGTTCATGAAATAGTGTTTGAAGTTCTGCAATAATTTCTCGTTTCGATGCTTGATAAATTGCACATCGTTGATCTGCTTCTGTTGCCTCATCCCCATGAAATATATTTGCAAAAACTTTGAATAATCAGCAGGAAGTGGAAAAAGTTTGCCGATTTGATGGTACACTTGTCCTTGCACTTTAGATGTTGGCATGAAACCACTTTGAACAATATTTGTCGCCCAAATGATGTCATTTGGAAACAGGAATTATATTGGCGAATAGTATTCAAAAAATGGTTTGACTATGTGTTCGTTCCAGAAAGGTAAGCTCGAAGTGGTTCTGGTGGCTTTCAAGTGGTGGTAAATTCACTTTTCCATTTGAACAACAGGCGCTTCTTTCTAAAATTTCAACGCACGGCAATACACGCACACTTTATCCATTGGGCCAATCATAACATTTCGATGAGTACTATAGTCACAGTCTTTATTGTAATTGAATGCTTCCAATTTTAAATCTGAACGTAATATTGCTTGAACATGTTGTAGGCGATCATTCTGAAGACGTGTTTCACTTTGCTCATTTGTTTCATTTGCTCTGGCAGTTGAAGTTCGGATTCGGTTTGCTTCATTTCGAATAGAGCGTTCTTGTGGCGTCTCTGATGCTCTGGTAGTTAAATTTGCGATTCGGCAAGTTTCATTGCGATCAGAACGTTGTTGCAGAGTTTCTGTTGCCCTGCGACTCGCGACTTGAGCTGATATTCTTGTCGATCTTCCAAGAGATGATTTTTTTGGTGGCATTTTGTTCGAACGCTGAATGAATAATTTTGAAATGGTATGTGACAGCACTTCTATGAAGAGAGAATAAAAATATCGTATAAGGAAAATTGTAAACTCGTTTGCTCTAAGATTTCATTTTTCACTTGAAATAAAAAGACATACCGTTTTTGGATGAATTGCGTTGTGAATAGTTTTGTCTTCAATTCTTAATACGTACGTATAATTCGTTAAAAATTATTTGATTTGTTTGTTATTTTGGTTTCTGTATGAATTAGAATGAGGTTGACTCTGTAAGCAGAAAAGCAAAATCCAGTTACATGAAATATTTCTTCCGAAGTTAAAAAAAAACCAAGATTGAAAAAAAGTTTCAAATAAAATTTTTAATTTTGAAATATGTAAAACTTTCGTGTTTATCGAAGTAGCCTAGAACCAAAATTTGGTGATGATTGAAGTGTGGGAAATACGTTTCCATAGCGTACATATATACACACAGAATTTGATTTATATATATATGTATATATATATATATATATATATATATAAATGTAGATATACTGAAGCTATTACTAAACATCCAAAGAAATAACAGCCAAACTCAACAATGCAGTCAAACTTTAGGTGTTCAAATAACCAACGGCAGCCATAGTTCTAAAAATCCCATTTGTAGGGAGGTGCCAGGCCCCTTTTTTTCCCATTTCACATTTTACTGAAGGCGTTAGGACTTAACGCGATATAGCTCCTTACCTATTTTCATAATCCTACCGTTAATACATCCAGAGATATGCAGTATGATATATTCCATTTGTATGGGAGGTGCCACGCCCCCTTTTTCCCAATTCCACATTTTATTGGTGGTGTTAGGGATTGGCCTCAAATAACTCCTTACTAAATTTCAATGTTCTGGCATGTATACCTTCAGAGTTATGCAGTACCAAAGATTCCATTTGTAAGGGGGGTGCCACGCTCCTTTTATATATCGAAATTCTTTTTAGCCTAAAACCTTCGCTTTGATCGAAGGAACCTATAGCCAAAATTTGGTGATGATTGAAGCGTGGGAAATACGTTTCCATAGCGAACACACACAAAATTTTATTTTTATATACCGCAATTGTTACGTTAAAGTGTAACAACTCAAAATTTCCAAATTTTAAAAACAATGTACAGCGGTCATCTCTACCCACTGTAAAAATCGTTCGGTGGTTTGTCTAGTCTTTCGTTAAAAAAAACCGTTATGACTCTCTCTTTGTTTTCAGAATGACTTCTTTAGACTCAACTAAAGAGTTACATTTTTAGTTGTCTCCAAGTGTTTGAACAAATTGGTTCGTTAGTGTATCACATAAAGTGTAACATTTTTAATTGTGCTTATTTACAACATATAACGGTTTGTTTAAGTTACGTGTTATTTCGGTTTATCACTCTTTAGTTTCATTAGGTAAGTTTATTCTACTGTGTTATATCGTATTGTTACCAAATAATACCAATATGTATATAAAAAAGCTTCAGGAAAAGAGTAATAACTCAAAAATTTGTTATTTTCGTGCAACTACTAAACAAATAAAAATGAAACAACGGTTATATTATTTTTATTATACTCAGCTGAGCAAAGCTCATAGAGTATATTAACTTTGTTCGCATAACGGTAACCCGTAACGGCATAAACTAATCGAGATAGATATAGACTTCTATATATCAAAATGATCTAGGTCCGTCCGTCCGTCCGTCCGCAAACACGATAACTTGAGTAAATTTTGAGGTATCGTACTGAATTTGGTATGTAAGTTCCTGGGCGCCCATCTCAGATCGCTATTTAAAATGAACGAAATCGGACTGCAACCACGCCCACTTTTTCGATATCGAAACTTTCGAAAAACCGAAAAAAGTGAGAGAGAAAGTGCGATAATTCATTACCAAAAACGGATATAGCGATGAAACTTGGTAGGTGCGTTGGCCTTATGACGCAAAATAGAAAATTAGTAAAATTTTGGGCAAAGGGCGTGGCATCGCCCACTTTTAAAAGAAGGTAATTTAAAGGTTTTGTAAGCTGTAATTTCGCAATCTCTAAGAAATCATTATGAAATTTGGCAGGCACGTTCCCCCTATTACTATATGTGTGCTAAATAAAAATTAGCAAAATCGGATGACGAACACGCCCACTTTAAAAAAAAATTTTTTTAAGTCAAATTTTAACAAAAAATTTAATATCTTTACAGTATATAAGTAAATTATGTCAACATTCAACTCCGGTAATGATATGGTGCAACAAAATACAAAAATAAAAGAAAATTTCAAAATGGGCGTGGCTCCGCCCTTTTTCATTTAATTCGACTAGAATACTTTTAAGGCCCTAAGTCGAACAAAAATTTACAAATCCTTGTGAAATTTGGTAGCATAGATTCTATGACGATAACTGTTTTCTGTGAAAATGGGCAAAATCGGTTGAAGCCACGCCCAGTTTTTATACACAGTCGACCGTCTGTCCTTCCGCTCGGCCGTTAACATCGATATATCTTCACTGAACTTAGTTCACTTACTTATCTGAACTCACTTTATCTTGGTATAAAAAATGGCCGAAATCCGACTATGACCACGCCCACTTTTTCGATATCGAAAATTACGAAAAATGGAAAAAAATGCCATAATTCTGCACCAAATATGAAAAAAGAGATGAAACATGGTAAATTGATTGGTTTATTGACGCAAAATATAACTATAGAGAAAACTTTGTAAAATGGGTGTGACACCTACCATATTAAGTAGAAGAAAATGAAAAAGTTCTGGAGGGCGAAATCAAAAGCCCTTGGAATATTGGCAGGAATACTGTTTGTGGTATGACATATATAAATAAATTAGCGGTACCCGACAGATGATGTTCTGGGTCACCCTGGTCCAAATTTTGGTCAATATCTCGAAAACGCCTTTACATATACAACTAAGGGCCAGTCCCTTTTAAAACCCTCATTAATACCTGTAATTTGATACCCATATCGTAAAAAACATTCTAGAGTCACCCCTGGTCAACCTTTATGACGATATCTCGGAAAGGCGTCCACCTATAGAACTAAGGCCCACTCTCTTTTAAAATACTCATTAACACCTTTCATTTGATACCCATATCGTACAAACACGTTCTAGAGTCACCCCTGGTCCACCTTTATGGCGATATCTCGAAAAGGCGTCCACCTATAGAACTAAGGCCCACTCCCTTTGAAAATACTCATAAACGCCTTTCATTTGATACCTACATCGTACAAACACATTCTAGAGTCACCTCTGGTCAACCTTCGTGGCGATATCTCGAAAAGGCATCCACCTATAGAACTAAGGCCCACTTCCTTTTAAATAATCATTAACACCTTTCATTTGATACCCATATCGTACAAACGCATTCTAGAGTCACCCCTGGTCCACCTTTATGGCGATATCCCGAAATGGCGTCCACCTATAGAACTATGGCCCACTCCCTTTTAAAATACTCTTTAATACCTTCCATTTGATACCCATGTCACACAGACACATTCCAGGTTTACCCTAGGTTCATTTTCCTACATTGTGATTTTCCCTTATTTTGTCTCCAAAGCTATCAACTGAGTGTGTAATGATCGGTTACACCCGAACTTAGCCTTCCTTACTTGTTAATGATATGTTCGAGCAATTACTTTTTTTTTCCTTGTAATATATTATTAATATTTACGGAAACAGTTTTTCGTCTCTACTGAAAATGTTCATATTTTGAGTTGTTACACTTTAACGTAACAAGTGCGATATATAGACTAGCTGTACTCGGCGTACGTTGTAACGCCCGAGATCGAATGAATGTTGCGTTATTTTTTCTGTTTTGTTTGTTAATAACTTAGTTTATTGTTCTGTAAATAGAATTGAAATTTTTGTGAAAT
Organism: Eurosta solidaginis; assembly: GCF_040869045.1. NCBI lineage: Eukaryota > Metazoa > Arthropoda > Insecta > Diptera > Tephritidae > Eurosta > Eurosta solidaginis. The sequence continues at coordinate 182,882 of NW_027136959.1, forward strand.
TTTTGTTTAAAATATTTTATTATTGTATCTTATTGTAATGCAAGTGGGTACACAATATTTTTGGTTTTTTCGTTCGGTGCAAAGATAAACAAATTTTTTGGTGTTCCAACTCTAGAGCAAGCAACATATAGCGGGCTATGGGAAAAGCACGGACTCTCTAAATGTAATCCTGCAACAGTAAGCGATTTTCCTTGTACTTTGTTGATTGTAATTGCAAAAGAAAGGCGTACAGGGAACCGTAAGCGCTTAAAATTGAATGGCAAATCTGTAGGAATCATTGGGATCCGTGGTATAAGCACATCTTCGCCTTTGCTTTTACCGCTGATGATTGTTGCTTCGATTATATTCGGCATTAATTTCTTAACGCAAAGTCTGGTTCCATTGCACAATTTTGTTGGGTGTAAATTTCGAAGAAGCATGATTGGTGAGCCAATTTTCGAAGCTAATATATGCGCAGGCATTCCAGGTGGTTCTAATGAGCTTAGAAATTCAATTGAATAATTCACAATTTAATCTTCATCTGTAACTGTATCGATCGATTTATATTTGGTTTTGAATGCAATGATTTTGTTAACATGATCATTTTTGGCGGCTAAGATTGCTCGTTCGCATAGCATATTGTGATTCTTGAAATTGACAGAAATATTTGGAAACACTGTTTTTTCCATGGGAATGTTATCTCATTTTTTGTACGATCGATTTCAATTTTTCCATCATCTATATCCAAAAGTTGCTTAGCAGATGCATCTTGAAGTAAATGAACACGCGTATTTGTTGACAAACTAATTTTCTTCACGTTTCTCCAAAGTGGTGGAGCTCTCAAGCAAGCATTCAGTTCATCAGCAGGAGTTGATCTTTTAATGACTGGCAGAGTTTGTCGGAAATCACCTGCTAATAAAATCAGAGCCTTTCCCATTGGTTTATTTATTCCTCTTAAATCTCGCAAAGTATGATCAAGAGCTTCGAGAGACTTTTTATGTGCCATGGTGCATTCATCCCAAATTATGAGTTTGCATGTTGTTAATACTGTAGCCATACCTGATCTCTTTCCAATGTTACATGTTGGTTTGTCGATATGATTGATGTTCAAAGGAAGTTTCAAAGCTAAATGTGCTGTTCGTCCACCATCGAGTAATGTCGTTGCAATCCCTAATGATGCAACTGCAAGTGCAATTTGATTTTGTTTCCGAATTTTGGCAAGTACCAGATTGAGAATAAACGTTTTCCTAGTTCCTCCTGGTGCATCAAGGAAAATAATGGCACCCTCTGCATTTTGAACATACTGCATCATTGTATTGTATGCGATTCTTTGGTCATCTGTCAATAGTGCTGTATGAGCTTCGACATAAGCTCGTAAGTGGTCAAAATCGTATCGTCTTTCACGTAGTACGTCTCTAACTTGCACATCCATTCTATCACGTATTGGTGAAGGTAACCCAAACTGACAAAGTACCTTGTTGTTGATAGATATGCACTTATCCTCAAGCAAAATTAGTGCTTGATTGAAAATGTTTTCTGAAAATTGTCTTTTTCCCATAGATTTTTTGGGTCGGAAGGTGCGCATGTTGTGAGAATAATTGCCAACAAATTTCGTACTTGCAGTGGAAAACATGTTAGAGCTGCTTCTGTTAGCGTTGTGTCCCAGTTTTGGTCATTTTCAAGTAGTCCAAGTTTGGAACATGCTTCTCTATATGTCTTACAAAATACACCAATAACGGTTATGATTGAAAGAAACGATATTGGTCCTCTGACTTCATGAAGCAATATTCTTAAGTAATAACATTTTGGGTTGTTGGGATGAATTGTATACACTCGTCCTAATGTATCAGAAGTGCGAATACCAGGATGCCCAGGTTCGATCGGACCTTGTTTTCTTCGCTGAAACTCATGTTTCGATGCATTCCACACATAATATTTGGGTACTTCATTGTAAAGCAATGTTGTGGCGAATTGATCAGTTTGACCTAAGTGGAAGAATGCCGTTAGTGTTGTTTTTGGTGGATTTGCAACCCTTTGCGCTGCATTTGCTCTTGTGAAGTATACTCATTCACCATTCTTTAAATGAACGCTGAGATGTACAACGGTTGGATGAGGATCGTATATATGAAAACTTACTTACTGCTAATGTATCGACCCATTTGAAACTGTGTGATTTCATCGCCGGGTGTGTTTTGATTTGAAACTCCAACTAAAGCATGTCACTGCCTTTGTTCACATCTTTGCATATATACTTGATGGATTTCACAGAATTGCATGACTCAACATTGATATGAGCTTTGTACATCTTTGATAATAATGGTGTGTATGGAACTACCCATCGATTGTCTACCTCAACATCATCCTTATTAATTTTGGCAATTGCTATATGTATGCCCACCTTCTTCTGGCTTTTGTCGTCTGTACAATGGATAGCTATCACCGCCAGTTTGCGTTTCTTGAATCATTTCACGTGGATATTTCTTTGTACATTTGCCATCCTTCATGCAAGGTGAATTTCGATTTAATGAGCCGCATGGTCCATGGATCATATTTGTGCTGACAACTTCTAACAGAATTGGATCTTGTGTTCGATCTGGTATTTCAGCAGATATAATTGCGTCAATTTGGTTTGGATTAGTTCTTTCTTTCAACCAAATCAATATGTGCGCATGAGATCCATCAAAGTAATCAATTTTTGTTTAAATATTCTTGCTGTGAGATCATGATTGATGTTTGACCAGTAAGGAGTAAGTCAGTTATTTCACTCCATGTTGGATTGCAGGTAAATGTTATGAACAAATCAGGACGCCCATATTTGCGAACATATGCCATTGCATCTTGGCAATATTCGTGCATATGCCTTGGGCTTCCAGTGTATTTGGCTGGAAATATAACCATTTGTCCAACATTTGCTGCATTTCTAAATCATTTCAAAAATGATTTTATGCATTATTGTTGTATTTTCATCATCAGAAGTATTTCACCGAAAACTCTTGCATATATTAGTTGCTTACTTTTTTTGTTTTCGCTTCGCCTGTGACAGGATTAGTTTGTTAAAATGGTAGCCGTCCTCCTGTCTGAAATAATCGAACCAATTGGTTGCGTTCATGAAATAGTTTTTGTAGTTCTGCAATAATTTCTCGTTTCGATGCTTGATAAATTCCACATCGTTGATCTGCTTCTGTTGTCTCATCACCCATGAAGTATATTTGCAAAAACTTTGAATAGTCATCAGGAAGTGGAAGAAGTCGATTTGATGGTACACTTGTCCTTGCACTTTAAATGTTGGCATGAAACCACTTTGAACAATAGTTGTCGCCCCAAATGATGTCATTTGGAAACAGGAATTATATTTGCGAATATTATTCAAAAAATGTTTTGACAATGTGTTCGTTCCAGAAAGGTAAGCTCGAAGTGGTTCTGGTGGCTTTTCAAGTGGTGGTAAATTCACTGTACAGTGGTCATCTCTACCTACTGTAAAAATCGTTCAGTGGTTTGTCTAGTCTTTCGTTAAAAAAAACCGTTATGACTCTCTCTTTGTTTTCAGAATGACTTCTTTAGACTCAACTAAAGAGTTACATTTTTAGTTGAATCCAAGTGTTTGAACAAATTGGTTCGTTAGTGTATCACATAAAGTGTAACATTTTTAATTGTGCCTATTTACAACATATAACGATTTGTTTAAGTTACGTGTTTTTTCGGTTTATCACTCTTTAGTTTCATTAGGTAAGTTTATTCTACTGTGTTATATCGTATTGTTACCAAATAATACCAATATGTATATAAAAAATTTCAGGAAAAGAGTAATAACTCAAAAATTTGTTATTTTCGTGCAACTACTAAACAAATAAAAATGAAACAACTGTTATATTATTTTTATTATACTCAGCTGAGCAAAGCTCCCAGAGTATATTAACTTTGTTCGCATAACGGTAATCCGTAACGGCATAAACTAATCGAGATAGATATAGACTTCTATATATCAAAATCATCTAGGTCCGTCCGTCCGTCCGCAAACACGATAACTTGAGTAAATTTTGAGGTATCTTGATGAATTTGGTATGTAGGTTATGGGCGCCCATCTCAGATCGCTATTTAAAATGAACGAAATCGGACTGCAACCACGCCCACTTTTTCGATATCGAAACTTTCGAAAAACCGAAAAAGTGCGATAATTCATTACCAAAAACGGATATAGCGATGAAACTTTGTAGGTGCGTTGACCTTATGACACAAAATAGAAAATTAGTAAAATTTTGGCCAATGGGCGTGGCATCGCCCACTTTTAAAAGAAGGTAATTTAAAAGTTTTGTAAGCTGTAATTTCGCAATATCTAAAGATATCATTATGCAATTTGGCAGGCACGTTCCCCCTATTACTATATGTGTGCTTAATAAAAATTAGCAAAATCGGATGACGAACACGCCCACTTTAAAAAAAAAATTTTTTAAGTCAAATTTTAACAAAAAATTTAATATCTTTACAGTATATAAGTAAATTATGTCAACATTCAACTCCGGTAATGATATGGTGCAACAAAATACAAAAATAAAATAAAATTTCAAAATGGGCGTGGCTCCGCCCTTTTTCATTTAATTCGACTAGAATTCTTTTATGGCCCTAAGTCGAACAAAAATTTACCAATCCTTGTGAAATTTGGTAGGTGCATAGATTCTATGACGATAACTGTTTTCTGTGAAAATGGGCAAAATCGGTTGAAGCCACGCCCAGTTTTTATACACAGTCGACCGTCTGTCCTTCCGCTCGGCCATTAACATCGATATATCTTCACTGAACTTAGTTCACTTACTTATCTGAACTCACTTTATCTTGGTATAAAATATGGCCGAAATCCGACTATGACCACGCCCACTTCTTCGATATCGAAAATTACGAAAAATGGAAAAAAAATGCCATAATTCTGTACCAAATATGAAAAAAGAGATGAAACATGGTAATTTGATTGGTTTATTGACGTAAAATATAACTATAGAGAAAACTTTGTAAAATGGGTGTGACACCTACCATATTAAGTAGAAGAAAATGAAAAAGTTCTGGAGGGCGAAATCAAAAGCCCTTGGAATATTGGCAGGAATACTGTTCGTGGTATGACATATATAAATAAATTAGCGGTACCCGACAGATGATGTTCTGGGTCACCCTGGTCCACATTTTGGTCAATATCTCGAAAACGCCTTTACATATACAACTAAGGGCCACTCCCTTTTAAAACCCTCATTAATACGCATGTTGTGAGAATAATTGCCAACAAATTTCGTACTTGCAGTGGAAAACATGTTAGAGCTGCTTCTGTTAGCGTTGTGTCCCAGTTTTGGTCATTTTCAAGTAGTCCAAGTTTGGAACATGCTTCTCTATATGTCTTACAAAATACACCAATAACGGTTATGATTGAAAGAAACGATATTGGTCCTCTGACTTCATGAAGCAATATTCTTAAGTAATAACATTTTGGGTTGTTGGGATGAATTGTATACACTCGTCCTAATGTATCAGAAGTGCGAATACCAGGATGCCCAGGTTCGATCGGACCTTGTTTTCTTCGCTGAAACTCATGTTTCGATGCATTCCACACATAATATTTGGGTAATTCATTGTAAAGCAATGTTGTGGCGAATTGATCAGTTTGACCTAAGTGGAAGAATGCCGTTAGTGTTGTTTTTGGTGGATTTGCAGCCCTTTGCGCTGCATTTGCTCTTGTGAAGTATACTCATTCACCATTCGTTAAATGAACGCTGAGATGTACAACGGTTGGATGAGGATCGTATATATGAAAACTTACTTACTGCTAATGTATCGACCCATTTGAAACTGTGTGATTTCATCGCCGGGTGTGTTTTGATTTGAAACTCCAAATAAAGCATGTCACTGCCTTTGTTCACATCTTTGCATATATACTTGATGGATTTCACAGAATTGCATGACTCAACATTGATATGAGCTTTGTACATCTTTGATAATAATGGTGTGTATAGAACTACCCACCGATTGTCTACCTCAACATCAGCCTTATTAATTTTGGCAATTGCTATATGTATGCCCACCTTCTTCTGGCTTTTGTCGTCTGTACAGTGGATAGCTATCACCGCCAGTTTGCGTTTCTTGAATCATTTCACGTGGATATTTCTTTGTACATTTGCCATCCTTCATGCAAGGTGAATTTCGATTTAATGAGCCGCATGGTCCATGGATCATATTTGTGCTGACAACTTCTAACAGAATTGGATCTTGTGTTCGATCTGGTATTTCAGCAGATATAATTGCGTCAATTTGGTTTGGATTAGTTCTTTCTTTCAACCAAATCAATATGTGCGCATGAGATCCATCAAAGTAATCAATTTTTGTTTAAATATTCTTGCTGTGAGATCATGATTGATGTTTGACCAGTAAGGAGTAAGTCAGTTATTTCACTCCATGTTGGATTGCAGGTAAATGTTATGAACAAATCAGGACGCCCATATTTGCGAACATATGCCATTGCATCTTGGCAATATTCGTGCATATGCCTTGGGCTTCCAGTGTATTTGGCTGGAAATATAACCATTTGTCCAACATTTGCTGCATTTCTAAATCATTTCAAAAATGATTTTATGCATTATTGTTGTATTTTCATCATCAGAAGTATTTCACCGAAAACTCTTGCATATATTAGTTGCTTACTTTTTTTGTTTTCGCTTCGCCTGTGACAGGATTAGTTTGCATTATGTTAAAATGGTAGCCGTCCTCCTGTCTGAAATAATCGAACCAATTGGTTGCGTTCATGAAATAGTTTTTGTAGTTCTGCAATAATTTCTCGTTTCGATGCTTGATAAATTCCACATCGTTGATCTGCTTCTGTTGTCTCATCACCCATGAAGTATATTTGCAAAAACTTTGAATAGTCATCAGGAAGTGGAAGAAGTCGATTTGATGGTACACTTGTCCTTGCACTTTAAATGTTGGCATGAAACCACTTTGAACAATAGTTGTCGCCCCAAATGATGTCATTTGGAAACAGGAATTATATTTGCGAATATTATTCAAAAAATGTTTTGACAATGTGTTCGTTCCAGAAAGGTAAGCTCGAAGTGGTTCTGGTGGCTTTTCAAGTGGTGGTAAATTCACTGTACAGTGGTCATCTCTACCCACTGTAAAAATCGTTCAGTGGTTTGTCTAGTCTTTCGTTAAAAAAACGTTATGACTCTCTCTTTGTTTTCAGAATGACTTCTTTAGACTCAACTAAAGAGTTACATTTTAATTGTATCCAAGTGTTTGAACAAATTGGTTCGTTAGTGTATCACATAAAGTGTAACATTTTTAATTGTGCCTATTTACAACATATAACGGTTTGTTTAAGTTACGTGTTTTTTCGGTTTATCACTCTTTAGTTTCATTAGGTAAGTTTATTCTACTGTGTTATATCGTATTGTTACCAAATAATACCAATAAGTATATAAAAAATTTCAGGAAAAGAGTAATAACTCAAAAATTTGTTATTTTCGTGCAACTACTAAACAAATAAAAATGAAACAACTGTTATATTATTTTTTTATACTCAGCTGAGCAAAGCTCCCAGAGTATATTAACTTTGTTCGCATAACGGTAATCCGTAACGGCATAAACTAATCGAGATAGATATAGACTTCTATATATCAAAATGATCTAGGTCGGTCCGTCCGTCCGCAAACACGATAACTTGAGTAAATTTTGAGGTATCTTGATGAATTTGGTATGTAGGTTATGGGCGCCCATCTCAGATCGCTATTTAAAATGAACGAAATCGGACTGCAACCACGCCCACTTTTTCGATATCGAAACTTTCGAAAAACCGAAAAAGTGCGATAATTCATTACCAAAAACGGATATAGCGATGAAACTTGGTAGGTGCGTTGACCTTATGACGCAAAATAGAAAATTAGTAAAATTTTGGGCAATGGGCGTGGCACCGCCCACTTTTAAAAGAAGGTAATTTAAAAGTTTTGTAAGCTTTAATTTCGCAATCTCTAAAGATATCATTATACAATTTGGCAGGCACGTTCCCCCTATTACTATATGTGTGCTTAATAAAAATTAGCAAAATCGGATGACGAACACGCCCACTTTAAAAAAAAATTTTTTTTTAAGTCAAATTTTAACAAAAAATTTAATATCTTTACAGTATATAAGTAAATTATGTCAACATTCAACTCCGGTAATGATATGGTGCAACAAAATACAAAAATAAAAGAAAATTTCAAAATGGGGGTGGCTCCGCCCTTTTTAATTTAATTCGACTAGAATACTTTTAAGGCCCTAAGTCGAACAAAAATTTACAAATCCAAATGGTGAAAAAACTTTAGCCTTAATATGTGTATATAGGTTACATTCTGAAACTAGTCAGGCCTTTCTGGAAGAGTTCTCAGATTTTTTAAATGGTTTAAAAGAGAGGGATGTAGTTATATTAGGTGATTTGAAAATAGATATAATGCAGTTGAATGCGGTATCTGAAAGCTACTTAGCACTATTGGCCAGTCACGGTTTTACATCGTACTTAAATGAGCCGACAAGGAACTGTTCTGGCACTTGTCTGGATCATATTTTTTGCCGTCTTAGCAGCTTGTGTGCGTGCACTGGTATTAATTTGGAACTAGGTATTACAGATCACAGTATGACTGGTGTCAAACTTGAGTTCCATATGAAAAAGAAAGATTTAACGAGCAATACAAAAACGAATATGATAAACTATTCCATGCTTAATGAAAAGCTGCTTTATGAGGATTGGGTTGTTGTCTACGCTGAGAAAGATATTTCAAAAGCATACTCTCTGTTTATAAATATATTGCATGGTCACATAGAATTCTCTAGTTTCACTTGTGCTCGACGTAAATCCAAAACCAAGCTTAAACCCTGGATGCATTCTGCCCTTTTAAAAAGTATTAAATTGAAAAATAAGTTAGGTGTTAAGTGTAGAAAGCATCCAAGGAATCTTGCGCTTCGATCTCGTTACAAAAAGTTGTGCAAAAAATTAAATAAAGACATAAAATCACACCGAGATACTTATTTCCGGAGTAGACTATTGAGCTGCCATGGGAACACTAAAAAAGAATGGGAAGTTGTAAATAGCATTATCAACCGAAATAGCTCTGGTAGTGAACGGGTTATTGCTCTGAATAATTGTGGCAATATGATTGACGACCCCTCTGTTGTTGCTGATATTTTTAATAATTTTTTTGTGTCTGTTGGTCAATGCAATACTTCTTCCTGCAACTGCATCATGTCCAGTGGTGACGCATCTATTTCTAGGTGCAGTTTTATGTTTGAACCCTTCACAGGCACTGAGCTCCTTGCAATAATAAAAAGTCTAAGCAACTCTGGCTCTAGTGGATACGACGGTATTTCAAATAAACTTCTTAAAAAAATAGCCCTTAATATGCTGGACGTACTAAAGCATCTATTTAATACTAGTGTTTTTACAGGAATTTTCCCCGATGCCTTGAAATGTGCAATTATTATACCCGTGTTTAAAAAGGGTAACAGGGTAGATAAAAATAACTATAGGCCTATTTCACTTCTATCCTCTATATCTAAGGTCTTTGAAAAAGCTCTTAAAAATCGAATTATGCAGTTTCTAGAAAGCAGAAGCTTTTTTAGTCCAAGGCAGTTTGGTTTTAGAGCAAACCGCTCTACTGAAGATGCTCTACTAGAATTCTGCTCTTTTATTTATCAAGAGTTGGACAATAAAAAAAATTGCGCTGGTCTTTTCGTAGACATAACCAAAGCTTTTGACACGGTAGATCATGCTATTTTAATAAATAAATTGTATGATGCCGGTTTTCGAGGATTTGTACATAAGTGGTTTCAATCATACCTTTCTGAAAGGGTACAATGCGTCAGAGTTTGCGGAAAGCTGGGGAAGACTAATCCAATCACGAGAGGGGTTCCGCAAGGCTCCGTGCTCGGTCCCATCTTATTTTTAATTTATGTTAATTCAATTTTTGATATGCCCTTCTTGGGGGAAGTCACTGCATTCGCAGATGATCTTGCGATGGCCTATAGTTCTCCTAACACCTTTGATTTGATAAGTAGTATAAACCATGATGTACATCTACTGAGAACTTGGTTTGCAAAACATAAGCTCGTCGCTAGCAATAAGACCAAGCTCATGAGTTTTAGTCTAAATATAAAAAAACCACCGGATGTAAGTATTGTTTTTCATTCTGCGATTTGCGAGCGATTTGCTTTACATGACAATATGTGCCAAGTTTTTCAGTCCGGTACCTTCGCCTCGCTTGTGGCCTGTAGTAAGTACTGCTTCACGATAGACTATGTTGATGAATTTCAGTATCTGGGTGTAACGGTTGATACGAATATGAGCTGGGGTAACCATATATCCCGTCTAAAAAAATATCTTCAATTCTCTTTGCGTTGTCTTTATCATCTCAGAACTTCCGGTTCCAACAATCTTCTCAAAATAGTTTATTATGCGGTCTTTCATTCTAAATTAAAATACGGAATCAGCTGCTGGGGTGGCGCCACCCTTAACAAAACCCAGCCGTTACTAGTATTGCAAAAGTATGCTGTTCGAAAAATATCTAATGTTAACCGGCTGCATCCATCGAGAGAACTTTTTAGAAGTCTAGGGATTCTCCCAGTCAAGGACCTGTATTATTTCAAAGTTTTAAAAATTTTTTTTATTAGATGTGGCTATCTGCAAAGTATGAGGTCGGAAACATATAACCTGAGGACAAACTCACAAACTAGAGTCGTTGTACCTTCGACCAGAACCACACATTCAAGCAAGTTTTTCACAATTGTTTCACGAAAACTCTTCAATATACTTCCCACCGAAATACGTACTTTACGGAATCTTCGGCATTTTACAGAAAGTGTTAAGTCCTTCCTCTTAGGCCTCGCACACAATGAAATCGAAGTTTTGCTTCAGCCAGCTACATAAACCGTTTATAATAACAAATACTTCATAATTTTAATTGCTTTTCCTCTCATTTACCCATGGGTTTGTTGGAATTTTAGCTGAATCTTTTTATATACTATAATTAAATTAAACAACCATTTATAATTTAATCACTTTATTTAACAGTTCACCCCATTGTATTTTTTATATTTGCTATAATTGACATTTGTCACTATGCTGAATTGGCATAAAAATGTCTTAACTTTTCCTATATCTACTTGTACATATATCCCATATATATAAGATTAAATTGCTTGCTTTTACGATGTTATTTTAATATGTACATACATAGATATAAGGAAAATGCCTAATAAATGAAATGAAATGAAATGAATGAAATTTGGTAGGTGCATAGATTCTATGACGATAACTGTTTTCTGTGAAAATGGGCAAAAGCGGTTGAAGCCACGCCCAGTTTTTATACACAGTCGACCGTCTGTCCTTCCGCACGGCCGTTAACATCGATATATCTTCACTGAACTTAGTTCACTTACTTATCTGAACTCACTTTATCTTGGTATAAAATATGGCCGAAATCCGACTATGACCACGCCCACTTCTTCGGTATCGAAAATTACGAAAAATGGAAAAAAATGCCATAATTCTGTACCAAATATGAAAAAAGAGATGAAACATGGTAATTTGATTGGTTTATTGACGCAAAATATAAATATAGAGAAAACTTTGTAAAATGGGTGTGACACCTACCATATTAAGTAGAAGAAAATGAAAAAGTTCTGTAGGGCGAAATCAAAAGCCCTTGGAATATTGGCAGGAATACTGTTCGTGGTATGGCATATATAAATAAATTAGCGGTACCCGACAGATGATGTTCTGGGTCACCCTGGTCCACATTTTGGTCAATATCTCGAAAACGCCTTTACATATACAACTAAGGGCCACTCCCTTTTAAAACCCTCATTAATACCTTTAATTTGATACCCATATCGTAAAAAACATTCTAGAGTCACCCCTGGTCAACCTTTATGACGATATCTCGGAAAGGCGTCCACCTATAGAACTAAGCCCCCCTCTCTTTTAAAATACTCATTAACACCTTTCATTTGATACCCATATCGTCCACCTTTATGGCGATATCTCGAAAAGAAATAGAAAATACTCATTAACACCTTTCACTGGATACCCATATCGTACAAACACATTCTAGAATCACCTCTGGTCCACCTTTATGGCGATATCTCGAAAAGGCGTCCACCTACAGAACTAAGGCCCATTCCCTTTGAAAATACTCATAAACGCCTTTCATTTGATACCCACATCGTACAAACATATTCTAGAGTCACCACTGGTCAACCTTCGTGGTGATAGTTCGAAAAGGCATCCACCTATAGAACTAAGGCCCACTTCCTTTTAAATAATCATTAACACCTTTCATTTGATACCCATATCGTACAAACGCATTCTAGAGTCACCCCTGGTCCACCTTTATGGCGATATCCCGAAATGGCGTCCACCTATAGAACTATGGCCCACTCCCTTTTAAAATACTCTTTAATACCTTCCGTTTGATACCCATGTCACACAGACACATTCCAGGTTTACCCTAGGTTCATTTTCCTACATTGTGATTTTCCCTTATTTTGTCTCCAAAGCTCTCAACTGAGTATGTAATGTTCGGTTACACCCGAACTTAGCCTTCCTTACTTGTTAATGATATGTTCGAGCAATTACATTTTTTTTCCTTGTAATATATTATTAATATTTACGGAAACAGTTTTTCGTCTCTACTGAAAATGTTCATATTTTGAGTTGTTACACTTTAACGTAACAAGTGCGATATATAGACTAGCTGTACTCGGCGTACGTTGTAACGCCCGAGATCGAATGAATGTTGCGTTATTTTTTCTGTTTTGTTTGTTAATAACTTAGTTTATTGTTCTGTAAATAGAATTGAAATTTTTGTGAAATTTTTGTTTAAAACATTTTATTATTGTATCTTATTGTAATGCAAGTGGGTACACAATATTTTTGGTTTTTTCGTTCGGTGCAAAGATAAACAAATTTTTTGGTGTTCCAACTCTAGAGCAAGCAACATATAGCTGGACATGGGAAAAGCACGGACTCTCTAAATTTAATCCTGCAACAGTAAGCGATTGTCCTTGTACTTTGTTGATTGTAATTGCAAAAGAAAGGCGTACAGGGAACCGTAAGCGCTTAAAATTGAATGACAAATCTGTAGGAATCATTGGGATCCGTGGCAGGAGCACATCTTCGCCTTTGCTTTTACCGCTGATGATTGTTGCTTCGATTATATTCGGCATTAATTTCTTAACGCAAAGTCTGGTTCCATTGCACAATTTTGGTTGGTGTAAATTTCGAAGAAGCATGATTGGTGAGCCAATTTTCGAAGCTAATATATGCGCTGGCATTCCAGGTGGTTCTAATGAGCTTAGAAATTCAATTGAATAATTCACAATTTGATCTTCATCTGTAACTGTATCGATCGATTTATATTTCGTCACTTCACCAGGCATTTGGTTTTTAATGCAATGATTTTGTTAACATGATCATTTTTGGCGGCTAAGATTGCTCGTTCGCATAGCATATTGTGTTTCTTGAAATTGACAGAAATATTTGGAAACACTGTTTTTTCCATGTTTTGAATGCACGATTGCATTTCGCATAAATTTGGTGGGAATAATATCTCATTTTTTGTACGATCGATTTCAATTTTTCCATCATCTATATCCAAAAGTTGCTTAGCAGATGCATCTTGAAGTAAATGAACACGCATATTTGTTGACAAACTAATTTTCTTCACGTTTCTCCAAAGTGGTGAAGCTCTCAAGCAAGCATTCAGTTCATCAGCAGGAGTTGATCTTTTAATGACTGGCAGATTTTGTCGGAAATCACCTGCTAATAAAATTAGAGCCTTTCCGATTGGTTCATTTATTCCTCTTAAATCTCGCAAAGTATGATCAAGAGCTTCGAGAGACTTTTTATGTGCCATGGTGCATTTATCCCAAATTATGAGTTTGCATGTTGTTAATACTGTAGCAATACCTGATCTCTTTCCAATGTTACATGTTGGTTCGGCGATATGATTGATGTTCAAAGGAAGTTTCAAAGCTAAATGTGCTGTTCGTCCACCATCGAGTAATGTCGTTGCAATTCCTAATGATGCAACTGCAAGTGCAATTTGATTTTGTTTCCGAATTTTGGCAAGTACCAGATTGAGAATAAACGTTTTCCTAGTTCCTCCTGGTGCATCAAGGAAAATAATGGCACCCTCTGCATTTTGAACATACTGCATCATTGTATTGTATGCGATTCTTTGGTCATCTGTCAATAGTGCTGTATGAGCTTCGACATAAGCTCGTAAGTGGTCAAACCTGTATCGTCTTTCACGTAGTACGTCTCTAACTTGCACATCCATTCTATCACGTATTGGTGAAGGTAACCCAAACTGACAAAGTACCTTGTTGTTGATAGATATGCACTTATCCTCAAGCAAAATTAGTGCTTGATTGAAAATGTTTTCTGAAAATTGTCTTTTTCCCATAGATTTTTTGGGTCGGAAGGTGCGCATGTTGTGAGAATAATTGCCAACAAATTTCGTACTTGCGGTGGAAAACATGTTAGAGCTGCTTCTGTTAGCGTTGTGTCCCAGTTTTGGTAATTTTCAAGTAGTCCAAGTTTGGAACATGCTTCTCTATATGTCTTACAAAATACACCAATAACGGTTATGATTGAAAGAAACGATATTGGTCCTCTGACTTCATGAAGCAATATTCTTAAGTAATAACATTTTGGGTTGTTGGGATGAATTGTACACACTCGTCCTAATGTATCAGCAGTGCGAATACCAGGATGCCCAGGTTCGATCGGACCTTGTTTTCTTCGCTGAAACTCATGTTTCGATGCATTCCACACATAATATTTGGGTACTTCATTGTAAAGCAATGTTGTGGCGAATTGATCAGTTTGACCTAAGTGAAAAATTGCCGTTAGTGTTGTTTTCGGTGGATTTGCAGCCCTTTGCGCTGCATTTGCTCTTGTGTAGTATACTCATTGACCATTCTTTAAATGAACGCTGAGATGTACAACGGTTGGATGAGGATCGTATATATGAAAACTTAGAATCCGCCAGACTGCTCCATTACTGCTAATGTATCGACCCATTTGAAACTGTGTGATTTCATCGACGGGTGTGTTTTGATTTGAAACTCCAAATACAGCATGTCACTGTCTTTGTTCACATATTTGCATATATACTTGATGGATTTCACAGAATTGCATGACTCAACATTGATATGAGCTTTGTACATCTTTGATAATAATGGTGTGTATGGAACTACCCATCGATTGTCTACCTCAACATCAGCCTTATTAATTTTGGCATTTGCTATATGTATGCCCACCTTCTTCTGGCTTTCACCGCCAGTTTGCGTTTCTTGAATCATTTCACGTGGATATTTCTTTGTACATTTGCCATCCTTCATGCAAGGTGAATTTCGATTTAATGAGCCGCATGATCCATGGATCATATTTTTGCTGACAACTCCTAACAGAATTGGATCTTGTGTTCGATCTGGTATTTCAGCAGATATAATTGCGTCAATTTGGTTTGGATTAGTTCTTTCTTTCAACCAAATCAATATGTGCGCATGAGATCCATCAAAGTAATCAATTTTTGTTTAAATATTCTTGCTGTGAGATCATGATTGATGTTTGACCAGTAAGGAGTAAGTCAGTTATTTCACTCCATGTTGGATTGCAGGTAAATGTTATGAACAAATCAGGACGCCCATATTTGCGAACATATGCCATTGCATCTTGGCAATATTCGTGCATATGTCTTGGGCTTCCAGTGTATTTGGCTGGAAATATAACCATTTGTCCAACATTTGCTGCATTTCTAAATCATTTCAAAAATGACTTTATGCATTATTGTTATATTTTCATCATCAGAAGTATTTCACCGAAAACTCTTGCATATATTAGTTGCTTACTTTTTTTGTTTTCGCTTCGCCTGTGACAGGGTTAGTTTGCATTATGTTAAAATGGTAGCCGTCCTCCTGTCTGAAATAATCGAACCAATTGGTTGGGTTCATGAAATAGTTTTTGTAGTTCTGCAATAATTTCTCGTTTCGATGCTTGATAAATTCCACATCGTTGATCTGCTTCTGTTGTCTCATCACCCATGAAGTATATTTGCAAAAACTTTGAATAGTCATCAGGAAGTGGAAGAAGTTAGCCGATTTGATGGTACACTTGTCCTTGCACTTTAAATGTTGGCATGAAACCACTTTGAACAATAGTTGTCGCCCCAAATGATGTCATTTGGAAACAGGAATTATATTTGCGAATATTATTCAAAAAATGTTTTGACAATGTGTTCGTTCCAGAAAGGTAAGCTCGAAGTGATTCTGGTGGCTTTTCAAGTGGTGTAAATTCACTTTTCCATTTGAACAACACATGTCAGGCGCTTCTTTCTAAAATTTCAACGCACGGCAATACACGCAAACTTTATCCGTTGGGCCAATCATAACATTTCGATGAGTACTATAATCACAGTCTTTATTGTAATTGAATGCTTCCAATTTTAAATCTGAACGTAATATTGCTTGAAAATGTTGTAGGCGATCATTCTGAAGACGTATTCAACTTTGCTCATTTGTTTCATTTGCTCTGGCAGTTGAAGTTCGGATTCGGTTTGTTTCATTTCGAATAGAGCGTTCTTGTGGCGTCTCTGATGCTCTGGTAGTTAAATTTGCGATTCGGCAAGTTTTATCGCGATCAGAACGTTGTTGCAGTGTTTCTGTTGCCCTGCGACTCGCGACTTGAGTTGCTATTCTGGTCGATCTTCCAAGAGATAATTTTTTTGGTGGCATTTTGTTCGAACGCTGAGTGAATACTTTTGAAATGGTATGTGACAGCAAAGAGAGAATAAAAATATGATATAAGGAAAATTGTAGACTCGTTAGCTCTAAAAAAATGTATTACCTTCAGTCTATCTATATCTATATATATATATATAAGAATCAAATTCTGTGTGTGTATGTTCGCTATAGAAACGTGGTGGGCATATAGCAGTTGCCAAAATTAATAATGCTGATGTTGAGGTAGACAATCGATGGGTAGTTCCATACACACCATTATTATTAGATTAGATTAGATTTATTCAGTTCTTTCAAATCAAAATATTTTTTAAATGTTTACATATATAAAATTGCCACTTAAATTAATACATTGAAATTGAAAGAAAAGTAAGGCATTCTGTAAAGTTATCTAAAACTTTAGTTTTGAATGCCACCTCAAAAAAAATTTATGAATATATACAAATGTGTGTGGGGTGAAAATAGTAAATAAGTTGAAGTTAAAGTTACAAAATGTAAAATAAAATGTATAATAATGAAAATGACCATGTTGATTTTAAATTACTAAGTGGCAGGGTTCAGCAAGGTATTGATGTCGTCGTGTGACTGCTCTAATAAAAATGATTTGATATGTTTTAAAAATTCACGCATATTTCAAAAAAAAATATTTTTACATGTTTACATATATAAAATTGCCACTTAAATTAATACATTGAAATTGAAAGAAAAGTAAGGCATTCTGTAAAGTTATCTAAAACTTTAGTTTTGAATGCCACCTCAAAAAAAAATGTGTGTGGGGTGAAAATAGTAAATAAGTTGAAGTTAAAGTTACAAAATGTAAAATAAAATGTATAACAATAGAAAATGACAATGTTGATTTTAAATTACTAAGTGGCAGGGTTCAGCAAAGTTTTGATGTCGTCGTGTGACTGCTCTAATAAAAATGATTTGATATGTTTTAAAAATTCACGCATATTTCTAATGACACGTATAGACGCAGGTAGCGTATTGAAAGCTTTACAAGATACGATAGTAAAATAGTTACTATAATGGGTAGTACGAGATGTGGGAACAATAACAAGGCCGAGTGAGTTTTGCCACAAATTATAATTATCAGTGACTAGGCTGTGTAAATACCCACAACGAATATATTTAGAATATTTTTAAAGTCTTGTAATAGTACATGTGTTTTACTGGAAGAATTTTCAGCTCTCTAAACAACTCCATGCTGTGGTGGAAACGGTTCAAATTACATATTTTCCTTATGACACATTTTTGAATAGTAAGAAGTAGCTGAATTTTACTGTAAGACGCACCACCCCAGTAGCATATGCCATATTGAAGCTTAGAGTGAACCAAAGCGTAATAAAGCGCCTTAATCGTTGCGTTTGAACATATATTCCTTAGACTATAAAAATAGCGCACAGTAGATCGCATGTATGCCTTCAGGCGAAAAATATGTGTTGACCAACTTAAGGATTGGTCCACAGAAACACCCAGATATTGGAAGGTATCAACTCTTTCAATTGGGAAACACTTATCGCTACAATTTGTTTCATGATTAAACGATGTGCCAGAGCACGACATATTGCTAAGGGAGAAACGTCTGCAGTCAGTGGCGTGAAATATAATGGCAATATCAGGTGAGGTTCTTGGATGTAAATTGAAATACATCAGTTTAGTTTTATTGCTGACGATCAGTTTATGTTTAGCAAACCACACTCTCAACAAATGAGCATCGAAGTTGACGCCTGCTACCAAATCCAGATAGTTCGATGAACTATAGGCTATAGCAAGGTCGTCTGCAAAAGCGTTACCCTTTCCATAGAACGGCAAAGAAAATAAAGAATTCGAATAAACAAGGAACAGTATTGGACCTAGGTACTCCTAAGGTAGTTGTCACAGAATTGCTTAAAGAATTGCCAACCTTTTCTTTCTGCACTCTTCCTGATAAAGCCTATGCAATACAATTTATCTAACAGTATTTGGTGATCAACCATATCTAATGCTTTCGTTATATCAACAAACGGGCCAGCACAGTTCTGCTTTTTGGCTAACTCGCCATAAATAACGGAACAAAATTTCAGCAGGTCATCTTCTGTTGGGAGTCCAGATCTAAATCCGTATTGCATCGAGCTGAAAAAATCTTTGTTTTTAAGAAAAAAAGGAATTCTACTTTTAACAAGCTTTTCAGAAGTTTTGGAAATAGAAGAAAGTAAAGAGATTGGTCGGTAATTGTATATATTTTTTTTGTTCCCCTTTTTATATAAAGGAATGACAACAGCACATTTTAAATCAGCAGGAAAAGTTCCAGAATACACGCTTTTGTTAAACAAATAAATTAAAATGTCAACCAAGTTTAAAGCGACTTTTTTCAAAACCTGATTTGAAACACCATCAGAGCTACAAGATGTGGAGTTGTCCAACGATTTTACTACCTTTAGTAATTCAGTGCCAGTAAAAGGTTCAAAGAAAAAACGAATACCAAAATTTGAAATAACTTAGTTATTCATTGATTTATGGACCTCTACGCGTTGGCGATGGCGAGTACCGAAGAAGATTTAATGATGAGCTGTACGAGCTATACGCAAACATCAACATAGTCCAGCGAATTAAAACGCAGCGGCTGCGCTGGCTAGGCCACGTTATGCGAATGAATGATGATGCTCCGGCCAAGAAAGTGTTTCTATCGGAACCCGCCTATGGAAGCAGAGGTAGAGGGCGGCCCCAACTCCGTTGGAAGCACCAGGTGGAAAACGATTTAAACTCCCTTGGTGTGACCAATTGGCGCCGGTTGGCCACTATTGCATAAAACAATTGATAAGTCAATTGCTTTAGGACTCCGATTTAAAAGGCTGCTTATAACATTCCATTCCTTTTTTGGGTTTCCATACGACGACCTGAATTCGTTTCCATAGAAAATGTCGCGTAATCGAAGGATTTTTGGTGCTCTTTCTTCCAAGATTGTTTTTAAGGCGAATCTTTTTCATCAACTGCTTACTGATTCAAGGCTTTAACCTTATATCAGATCTAGGTGAAGTGATGGAGGAGCTTGCAGCCTGAATGTGGCTTATAAAAGTATTTAAAAAAATGTGGTATACATTGGATACGTCTTTCTGAGCAAAAACTTTGCCCCTCAAACCGTATGCTTTGATTAAGCAAACCGAAATTAATCTTGGTTAATTTTGAACTCGTATTACTTCTCTTTATGCTTTCTTTGCATGCAATGTTTATTACTATACCAGTCATAGTATGATCTGTAATTTTGAAATCAAGGTTTATGCCGGAAATATTATTAAAAGTACTACAGCTGCTGCGACCAAAAACATGGTCGATGCAGCTTCCAGAAACACTACGAGTAGATACATTTAAGAATGATGTTAAACCATGATTAGCCATACGCGTTAGGTAGTTATCAGTTGTATCACCCAGTCTGAGGATATCCAAATTAAAGTCGCCTAAAATAATGAAATTGACTGAATCCTCGCTACAAAGAACAGTTAAAAACTCTTCCAAAAATGTCTGTGCAGAAACCGAATGTAATCTATAGACACACATGAAATTAAAAACTTTGTCAGACATGATTAAAGAGATCTTTAAAATATCAGGTATCGTAAAGTCTCGTATTTCATGAGAGTATATCCATATTTCAGAAACAAAAGTTAAATCGGGTTTGTTTTTAAACAACTCAAAATGACAGACCAAAAGATCAAAATTTTGCCGAAGACTGCGTATATTTTGGGGAATAACAACAAAAGAGTATCTAGTACTACCCAATACATTTCAGTCATTAATAGGCGTGTTTATGGCATGGCTGTCATTATTTAGGAAATTAAAAAATACCATTAATTATGATGATAAATAATTATATGAATCTAAGTTATTTTTGACAAATCGCCAAAAGTTCTTAAAGCAACAGCCTCGCCATTATCATTTTTTATCATGACTTTTCCATTTTGCAAGCATAGATACTTATAAATTTTTGCTTTTTTTGTTTTTTTTTTGGCGCTGTAAACAAAGCTCTATTGAAGTTAGTGAGACTTTTATTTATGTAAATATTGTGTTTGTTTACATCACCAAAAAGCTCAGTGGTTAATTTTCCCGTTTCCTTTCGTTTACTAGACATCACTTTTCTCTTCATCTCAATAGAAGCAAAGTGAACATGCAGCACATTACCCAAATGAGAAGATTCATTTCTCTTCTGTAGTTTTTTAATATAACATCTGCTTAAATCTTCTGTCGTCACGGTTATACCCAAAGCAGAGCTTAAAATATTTTTTGTGCATTCACTGGCATTCTCACTTACTAGCTGCGGCACACCAACAATGTCGACAGCGCTGCTTAGCAGTTGTTGCTCTCTCTAGTTCAATGCACTTTCAAGCTTGCATACTTTAACACACAGTTTTCAGTTTTCCTCTTTGAGCTCCTTTCAAATGTTGAGAAAATCAGTATTTTGTTTCTTTAAACTAATGATCTCGTCATGCAACAACTGCAAAGTTATTTCTTTCGTGCCTGTTTCATTATTATTATGCACTTGCACTTGCTGAGGGAGGTGGGAACCACTTGCGTTGGTGTTGTTATTGTTGTTGTTAGTTTTGGGAATATTTGCGCTGTTTTTTCCAAATGTCTTTTGCGTTCGTTAAGATGCGTACGTTGTAACGCCCGAGATCGAATGAAAGTTGCGTTATTTTTTCTGTCTTGTTTGTTGATAATTTAGTTTATTGTTCTGTAGGTTAGGTTAGGTTAGGTTGAACTGGGAGGTCCATGAGGACCGCACATAGACTGATTGAGTCCGTAGTGTTACCAGAAGTTTGTTTTAACGACCAAACTGAAAACCCCTCTCAAAAACCAGGACCTATGTTATAAAATAACTCCGTCCTCTTGGCAAATACTAGAAGCTTCCTAGGACTTAAGCCGCTTGCTGCTTCTAGATCTGACAGCTGTATCACTCCTAATAGCTGGAGTCTTAGCCTGGCAAGTGCAGGGCACGAGCACAGAAAATGCTCGATCGTTTCCTCCTCCAACCCGCACTTCCTACATCTGCACCCTTTCGCCAACCTCTATTGTGTCCTTAAGATCTCCCTCGAAGCGCAGATAGGGAATCAGGAAGTATGCTGGTCTCGTGATTGATGAAGCTATACTACTATGTCCATATGGTCGACGCTCAAGCTGCCCGAGGCACCGAGCGGCCGTTAATGCTTTGTTCGTTGCTACCAGGTCTACAGGTGGAATGTGCAGAATGGCATAAAGTGCTGCCGTCGGGGTTGTTTTCAGGGCTCCCGTAATGCTAAGCATCGATAGTCTGCATATCCCCTCTAATTTTTTCAGGTATGTTGTATTTTGTGTGGCTTTCCACCAAACAAGAACTCCATAGTATAGAATAGGGCTTACAATCGCTGTAAAAACCCAATGAGAAAGAGAGGGCGATAGGTCCCACGTACACCCCAGCATTCTTTTACATGCATAGAGTGCCGTTGATGCCTTCTTGACCCTCTCCTCCACGTTGAGCTTCCATGACAGCTTACTGCCTAGGATGATTCCTAGATATTTTGTGCAAGGTTTCTCCTGTAAGGTCACCCCTCCTAAATTAGGCCTGGTCCAATTTGGGACCTTGTAACTCTTTGTAAACAAGACCATATCCGTCTTCTCCGCATTGACTTTCAACCCGGCATTAGATGCCCAGGTATGAATATCCCGAAGCGCCCGATCCATCAAAGAACTAATCGTTGGAAGGCACTTTCCACTTATGACAATTGCAACGTCATCTGGGTACGCCGTAAGTTTTACGGGTCCCTCATCGAATTGCCTTAGCAGTTGGTTGATGACCAGCGTCCACAGCAGAGGTGATAGCACCCCTCCCTGTGGCGAGCCCCTGTCCACTGATTTCGTGGCCTCGTACAATCCCCATTGTGATGTAATCTTTCTGCAATTCAACATGCAGCCGATCCATTTGATTAAGGCAGGATGTACCTTAATGTAATTAAGACCATCCATAATCGCCCATTTTGCAACATTATTGAAAGCCCCGGCAATGTCAAAGAAGAGTCCTAGAGCACACTCCTTATATTCCACGGATTTCTCTATGCTTATTACCACCCTATGCAATGCGGTGTCTACCGACTTGCCTTTGGTGTACGCATGCTGTGTTGTGGAGAGCAGCTTTTCATCCACGTTTGACTTTATGTACACATCTATCAGCCTCTCAAAGGTTTTGAGCAGAAATGATGTTAAGCTAATGGGTCTATAGTCTTTGGGATACACGAGACAGATCTTCCCCGCTTTTGGTAGAAAAGATACACGAGCAGTTCTCCAAGAGTGCGGTACATGATTCAGTCTTATGCACCCATCGAATATTATTTTAAGCCATTCCACAACCGCCCTACTTGAGACTTGTAGCATGGCCGGGAATATACGTCTTCACTGCCCACTCGATCTTGGTATCGGTAACCAAGCCCGACACTACTAGCTCCGTGATCGAAGTGTGAGTGATGTCTGCTGGCTCTTCTAAACCGTCTGCCGATGGGAAATGTGTATCGAGAAGCACCTCAAGGGATTCGTCACCATTACGTGACCATTCCCTGTTCTCTTTCTTTATTAGTCCCTGGACTATGTTTCCCTTTGCTAGGACTTTTTTCAACCGTGCTGTTTCGCTTGAGCACTCTATGTCCGTACAGAAACTTTTCCATGAGTTTCCCTTCGCCCTGGTAATTTCACGCTTGTAGATCCTCAGTAGATCCCTGTACTTTTCCCGGCACGCTTCGCTTTCCGCGGTCTTTGCGAGCTTAAACATTTCTTTTACCTGTCTTCTTAGAAGACTCAGCTCATTGCTCCACCATGGCGGCTTTGCTTTTCCTCTGAATCTTCTTAGAGGGCAAGCTTTATTATACGCAGTCATAAGCGTCCTTGTTAGGAATTCATTCGACTCCTCCAGTTCCTCTACATTAACAACCTCTTTGCGTTGTCCCAGTTCTGTTTCTACATGTTTCTTTAATTTAGTCCAGTTCGTTGACCTAGGTTTTCTAAAGGTTCCTCCCTTCTCTACCCTCTTTAAGGGGATGCTGAAGCTGATATACGCATGGTCGGAGAAAGATGGTCTATCCAGAACCATCCAATCATACCTTGATATATCACGCTCGGAGCTCAATATAATATCCAGAACATTGCTGGATGTTGGCCCAATGTATGTAGGGACATATCCCCTGTTGGCTATCTGCAAATTGGTTTGCAGGATGTAACAAAATAGAGATTCGCCTCTCTCGTTCGTATCTGTTCCTCCCCACACATGGTGGTGCGCATTTCCATCTGCGCCTATGACCAACCGCCTTTTGCGCCCTTCCTCCACTCCATAGGTGGAACCTCCGCAGCATGGGCCATGTAGTAGGACGCCAGGATAAATACCTGCTTATTCTTTTGCTCAACGGCCACCGCTACGAGATCCTCAGTGGCAGCATATATGAATGCAGCTGTTTCCTTACCATTACTACAGCTCGCACCCGTCCTTCCGTTTGCGCGTAGTAAACGCCAAACCCGCGCGCGCTAAGTCCAGAAACCTTTCCTCCCGATGAGAGCCAAGGCTCCTGGATCAGAGCCACGTCAATCGAACCCTCCTCAATTGTTAGGAGGAGTTCGCTCGACGCCACTTTACTGTGTTGGAGGTTTATCTGTAGGACTCGCAACACCATTGGGCTGTTTGTCGCCCTCCAGAACCTTCGTCTTGACGTAGTCGTCCTCCTCTTGCCCTTTTGGTTTAGAGTATTCGAAGCCTTCTTCAGCCTCTCGTGACTAGTGTTCCTCTGTGCGAGTCACAGCACCATTTAGCGGTTGGTCCTCTTCTAGCATGTTCGTGGTGACGTCGGGGACCTCCACCTGTCTTTTTTCCCTTAGGCTTTTGAGGTCCTTTTCGACTTCGCCCACCTCTAGCGTGATAGGGTTTTTATCCTCGGGACTTCTTTTCCTGAGTCGCATGTAAATTTTGCCTATGCCAAAGGACATTTTGCCAAGCTGTGTGTACAAAATATCCTCCGCCTGCTAGTTTATGTGGAAGATGTAGAACTGACCATCCCCGGTAGGCCGAGATACAGTAAGTACCTTCCAATCCTGTGTCGGTATGTTCGGATTCTGATTCTACAGAAGTCGCAGTGTATCCTCCGATTTCATCACGCGTGGTATCCATACCTTAACTTTTGGTACCGTGGGGATCTGCGCGTTATCTATCATCTCAAACCGCGCGTTCGTGCCTTGCCTTTGGAGGGTTGGAACCACCTCCTCCAGCCACCGCAAGCTCGCGATGTTGTTGCACGCTATCATCTTCACACCATTATACCATCCCCCGAATCAAAGGTTGGAAGGGGCTTACTTGGTTGTTCCCGCATCATCTTAAGCATTAAGCTAATAAGCTCCCTTTCCACAGATCTCCACTTTTCGGTAGTCATTTGTCCGAAAGGACTGCTACGATCAACCAGCGCCACAGTCAGTAACTGCTTTGCTACATCACTCATCTTCTCGGGAAAAGCAAGAGTCTTAGTGTTATCTCCCTTTGGCACCTCCGAGAAAGCCGGAGTCTTAGCGTTAACTCCCTTTAGCGTCTGAGAAAGCCGGAGTTTTAGCGTTATATCCCTTTGGCTTATCTCCTACTTCAGTAGTTGGGACTTCCCTCTGACTCGCAGCTTTCGAGGTAGTTGCTACCTCGCTATTGGAACCCATCTGTCTTACAGCTTTGCGCCTACTTGTCTTGTCTATGCGACTGCTCTGCCTCGCGGCTCTAGGGCTGGGTCCTTTCTGCCTCCTGAAAGCAGGCTTGTCGCCTTCCGCTGAACGTTGCCTCTTCATTCTGCCATTCGACGCTTCTTCCTCCTCGTACCGGTTGCAGAACCGAGGGTTTCTCGCAGCAAACCTTTTGAACTGCCTTCGGCCTATTTCTACCGCTTCATGGGCGCATTCCAAGCGCTCGATCTCCACTTCTGTTGGGTCGACCACTGCTTCCAAGCATTGTACAATTCTTAGTGCTGCACGGTACTGCGAGAGAGCTCTTTTACTTCCTCTGCTCCGTATAAAGTTCCATTTTTGGAACTTCTAAAAATGTTCTTCCTGCGCTCACACACGCACAGCTGGGCGCTTTAAATGTTTCTGGCTGCTTCCTTCTTCGCACTTTATTTTTATTAATAAAACAAAACCTTTTTACTTTACAATGTGTATATATCGTCTTTTATTCGATTCAGTTCTTTTTATTACTTTAATTTTAGGTTGATTAATTTTTCTCACTTTAAAATAATTTTCCTTTTTACTTTTAAATCCGCCTCTTTCAGTCCAAAATTTTATAATCATTCTCTCAGCCGAATTGCTCTGTGTTCAAGTTGTTCCACACCCGTGGGTAGACAACGGGTGTTGCAGCAACTTGAACACAGGGTGACATTTTATTAGTTATTTAGGCTCTGTTACATCATCCTTTTTGGGGAAAAGAACAATTGACAAAGTGATAAATTTTGTCACATTCTTCTTTGGCCAAAAACTTATAAAAATTGTTGCGAACAAACGAATATATATTTATAGTAGGGTGTACCTCCCCTTTTTAATTCGTTGGTTCGGAACCATTTTTATTAATAATTGAAAAAAGATTTTACACATCGAATAGTTAAATTTTAGTTACATTTTTATAGTTCATTGTAACTTAAATGAAAGGTATAAATATTAATAATATTTTAATTTACGTCAAAATATGCTGGATGTTTTTTTTTTGTAAATATTTCTGTGTTACATATTCAATTTAAAGTTTTACATTTTGTATTACATATTAAATATGTATTTTTGTGTTACGGACAATTTTATAAAAAAGTTTTTTTTTGAATATTAAAAACTTTGTGTTATTTTCTCTTTTTGCTTTTTGTTTTAACAGTTTTTAAGCCTTCGTGGCTGCTTAAATGCTAATAGGAAAATTTTGGGTTTTTTTTTTCAATCAAATTTAAAGTGAAAGTATTGGAGTAATGTTAATTTACTTTGCTTAGGCGTTTTTTATGTACCACTTTTTCTTTGTTTTTAACTTCATCGAAAATTGTTACAGTAGGTTCGTTAATTTTGGTTATAATAAACGGACCTTGATAAATATTTTCGTGTTTATGATGTGGTTCTTTTTGTAAAAGTACTTTATCTCCGATTTTTACAAGGGCTGGGTCCTTTCTGCCTCCTAAAAGCAGGCTTGTCGCCTTCCGCTGAACGTTGCCTCTTCATTCTGCCATTCGACGCTCCTTCCTACTCGTACCGGTTGCAGAACCGAGGGTTTCTCGCAGCAAACCTTTTGAACTGCCTTCGGCCTACTTCTACCGCCCATTCCAAGCGCTCGATCTCCACTTCTGTTGGGTCGACCACTGCTTCCAAGCATTGTACAATTCTTAGTGCTGCACGGTGCTGCGAGAGAGTTCTTTTACTTCCTCTGCTCCGTATAAAGTTCCATTTTTGGAGCTTCTAAAAATGTTCTTCCTGCGCTCACACACGCACAGCTGGGCACACGCACTTCGCTTTAAATGTTTCTGGCTGCTTCCTTCTTCGCACTTTATCTTTATTAATAAAACAAAACCTTTTTAATTTACAATGTGTATATATCGTCTTTTATTCGATTCAGTTCTTTTTATTTGTTTAATTTTAGGTTGATTAAATTTTCTCACTTTAAAATAATTTTCCTTTTTACTTTTAAATCCGCCTAGTTCAGTCCAACATTTTATAATCATTCTCTCAGCCGAATTGCTCTGTGTTCAAGTTGTTCCACACCCGTGGGTAGATAACGGGTGTTGCAGCAACTTGAACACAGGGTGACATTTTATTATTTATTAAGGCTCTGTTACATCATCCTTTTTGGGGAAAAGAACAGTTGACAAAGTGATCAATTTTGTCACATTCTTCTTTGGCCAAAAACTTATAAAAATTGTTGCGAACAATATTTACATTAGGTTCGTTAATTTTGGTTATAATAAACGGACCTTGATAAATATTTTCGTGTTTATGATGTGGTTCTTTTTGTAAAAGTACTTTATCTCCGATTTTTACAATTAGAGGTCGTGCCGTTTTATCGTACAGATTTTTACTTTGTAATTTATTTTTATTAATTAGATTTTGTGCCATTTTGTGCGTTTTCTGCATCCTAAACTTAACTTCTTTGGCATAGTTTTCGACATTATAGATCGGGTTAATTTTTTCTTTACCTAATTCATTAGGCAATGTTGCCTTTTTCCCAAAGACTAACTCGTAAGGCGAAAATTGGTTGTCGAAAACTGTGCTACTCGTAGTATTGTGTAGGAAAGTAAAGTATTTTAAATAAACATCCCAATCAGAAAAAGTGTCTTTTAGATATACTCGTAAGTATTCATTAAAAACTCTATGATAACGTTCAATCGTGCCAACAGTTTCATGATGGTATGCAGTTGAAAAATTATGTTGAATATTTAAAAGCTTTGTTAATTCTTCGAGTAATTCATTTTTAAATTCAGTACCTAAATCTGATTTTATGGCACTCATTGTGCCGTAAGTTAAAATGAATCCTTCAAAAATAGCTGAAGCGATTGTTTTTGCCGATTTGTCTGGTACAGCGACTGTTACCAGGTATTTAGTCATGTCGCAAATAATGGTAAGTGCGAACTTGTTACCATATTTGGACTCAGGTAGGGGTCCTATTGTGTCAATTACTAGTATATCGAATGGTTTACAAGGAGTTGGTGTTAAAACAAGTTTTTCTTTTGGTTTAGGTTTAGCCTTGTTTAAAAGACAATCATTACAATTTTTGATATATTGCGATATATCACGAGTCATGTTCTTCCAATAAAATTTTGTTCGCAGTTTTGCGTAAAGTCTTTTCATTCCGCAATGTCCACCAGAAATGGGATCATTATGGTAAATTTTCATAAGATTTAATTTTGTATCCTCATCTTTTACTATCTTCAATGGATCTGTTAGTATAATTTCTAATGATTTTAAAATTTTATTTCCAATATTTTTGAAATTTGTAATAGTATAATGTTCGAACAAAATATCGTTTTTAGGCCATTCAATTTTCTTAATTTTGCGTTTTCCGGCTTCTGATTCAAGTCTCGAAAGTAATTTCTCTAAATTCATTATTTCGTTAACAAGTTCAAAAATAACTAACTTGAGTTTCTTATGTTTAATATGCACAAAAATTCTTAAATTTGTTGTTTTATTATTTTTATCGTACGTAATTGCAGATCTTTTTCGTGGTACTTTTTTCGATGTCGTAGACATGTAAAGTAAGTTGTTTTTCATCGTTTTTGTCTGTTTTCCTATGTAAATTTTTGTCGTTTGCCTTTTTTGTCATTGCCCTTGTCTGTACTGCCAAAATTTGTTTGTTAGCTTCTTTAATCTCATCGATTGTTATACGCGATAGTGCATCAGCACCAACGTTTGATATACCCTTTATGTAAACTATAGTAAAGTTATATTCTGCTAACTCTAGTCTTATTCTTGAAAGTTTTGAAGATGGGTCTTTCATATTGAATAAGTATACTAGAGGTCTATGGTCTGATTTTACAATGAAATGGGTGCCATAAACGTATGGTCGAAATTGCTGGATTGCAAAGTAAATAGCTAAGAGTTCTAATTCTATAATGGGTTTTTTCTGTTCGGCTTTACTAAATGCTTTAGAAGCGAAACAATTTGGTAAATTATTACCTTGCTGTTCTTGACTCAAAACAGCGCCACATCCAGTTGTGGATGCATCAACGGTAATAATTAATTGTTTAGTTAAGTCTGGATATTGAAGTAATTTTGGTGAAAGTAACGCTGCTTTCAAAGATAAAAATGCTTTTTCGCACTCAACATCCCATACAAATTCAACTCTTTTTCTACTTAATCGATTCAGAGGCGCTGCCAGTTACGCAAAATTTGGTATAAACCGTCTGTAATAGTTTGCAAACGCGACAAATCGTCGTACCGCGTTTTTGTCAGTCGGTTTTGTATACTTTTTAATTGCGTTTATTTTAGAGTCGTCTGGCAACAAACCTTTGGCTGAACATTTATGACCTAAAAATGTAAAAAGTTGCATTTATTTGGGTTAAGTTTGAGATTGAAGTACCTACAAGTATCGAAAACTTTTGAAAGATTTTTAATATGGTGTGCTTCGCTACAACCTATGACGATAATATCGTCGACGTACAAAAATGCATTCGTGAGAATGAATTAGGTGCTATATTTAAACCGAATGGAAGCACTTTCCAACTAAATGCGCCACGGTCAGTGCTGAAAGACGTAATGTCACGAGAGTCAGAATGCAAGGGGATTTGATGAAATCCTGAAAAAAGATCTAATGTGGAAAAATACTTTGCTCTACCGAGATTGTCTAAAATATCGTCAACTCTAGCTAGTGGGAATTTATCAGCAATTAGTTTTTTGTTTACTGCGCGAAAATCTACGCACATACGATTTGCTTTTTGACCATTAGTATCTTTCTTTGGGACTACAATCAAAGGACTGTTGTAATTGGAATAACTGGGTTCAATCAAATCATTGTCTAATAATTTATTTACTTGGCGATTTACTTCTTCGCGTTGAGAGTATGGCAATCTATAGTTTTTAACATATACCGGTTCGTTGTCTGTCAGTCTTAGTTTTTGTTCGTAAAAGTTATTTAAGGTCATTTTGTCCGTGTCAAGAGCGAAACTGTCGGCATAATCTATGCAAAGGTCAAGTAATTTACTTGGAGCATGTGGAGGTATTTGATTTTTTAAAATCGAAATTAGTTTTTTCGTACATTTGTCTTCTGTTTCTGTCTTGTTAATTGTATAAACATTATAATTTGAAAGTTTTTCTGTCCGAATACTTTTTCTCTTTACATACTTTACATCATCCGTGGTATTTATGACTTTAATTATTGGGTTACTGGAATTAACAATGCACCTAGCTGTAAAAACACCTTTTTCAATTTCCTGCGAGTCCACGAAAAGTGGTTCGGGTGAATCTCCTAAATCAAAAAGTCTGAATATTTCACATCTTGGTGGAATGATACAACTGTCGCTTTCTGTTCCATGTAGGATTGGTATCGCGACTTTTTCACTACCTACCCAAAAGGAAATACTATTTCTTTCATAGTTAATAATGCATTTGTTAATTTTCAGAAAATCTTTACCCAGTATGCCATCGGATGGAATAATAAAGTCTTCATTTACTACATGTAAAGTATGTTTAATAGAAAAGTTAGAAAAATTTAAATTTACGGTAATTTTACCTAAAGTCGAAACTGAATTTGAAGTGACACCGGTAATGTTAATAATGTCGTTCGTATTTAAGGAAATATTTCTGTCTAAACATGATATCTTTATTAAAGAAATATCCGCTTGAGTGTCTACTAGGAAAGAACAAAATTTTTGTGACTCGTTAAGTTGTAATTCTATGAAATCTGAGTAATTTAAATTTAAAAAATAGATGGCTATTGGTGAGGGAAGTTCGCTTACTCGCTTAATTCGTCATTCCTCAGTGTTCGGTCCTGAGGGGCACTGGCGGTTAAAGCGCGAACGTTTGCGTTTCTACCTCTACCATTGGCTGATCTCGAATTGTTACCTCTATTGTTACTATTGTTTGAATTAGGATTTGTATTTGAACGCGTATTATTATTGTTATTATTCTGGTACCTAATTCCGTTATAATTCCTATATCTTTGATTATTGTTGCCGTTATAGTTACTATTGTATGAAAATGAACTATTATTATTTCTATAAGCAGTATAGCCGCGGTTTGGGTAAAAGCCTTGATAACTACCACGTGAATTTCTAAATGTACTATTACCACGTGATCGAAAAGCTAAAACCTGACGTTCAGTTACTTCGTTGTTTTGTTCTACAATTAATTTTACTACTACGTCTTTCGGATCAGTAAATCATGTTGAGGCTAAAATGGTTTTTACTAAATTCGATTTTGTATTTAAGCGACACACGTTAACAGTTTGTTCGACTGCCATTTCATGAGCTTTCGCTTTAGTGATCCCTTCAATAATAAGAGACCGCTCAAGTGAGTCAGCTAAATCTTCAAATTTTTTGGCAAAATCTGTATAATTGTTACCGTTAACGTGCAACGCTGCAATTCTCCCTGCTACAATTTTCGAGTTGTCTGGTTTGGTTCTATTACGTAGAGCTGTTTTAATATCATTGACCGAAGTTACTTGTGTTGGTATTGCTTCACGGGCTTTACCCTCTAATTTTGATTTGAAGAACACTATAAAAGTATCATTTAAATCTGCAGTAGCGAATTGTCCAAGTAATGCAATTTTGTCTATAAAAGAATCAAGTGCAAGAGGATCACCACTCTAATAGAATTAGCACATGTGTTTATGAAAATTCTCTTTTCCTCAGGTGTCGCCATGATTTGATAGTTAAGATCTGGAGCTGAATTAGCAGAAGCTGAGGCCACGTTTGTACTATTTGGATCGTTAAGATCTGATTTTAAAGTAAAAGAAGTTGAAGTTAGTTTTGCACTATTTAAATCGTTAAGATTTGGAGCTAAATTAGAAGTTAAATTTTTACTGGAAGAATCCTCGAAGCCTGGAAAATCTGCTGACAACGGTAATTTATTTTCCCGTTTGGTGACTTTTCCGGTCGAAGATAAAGTTAAACTTTCGTAGCTTGAGGCTGATTTATCGGAATCGGATTCTGAATCTGAAGTTTTTTGCACTTGCTTGCCACTTCTAAGGTTGTACATATGTAGTTATCAGAATAGCACGAATAATTCAGTTCAAACTATGAAATTAATGAAGTACTTATTTGAATGTCTGAATTTATATTTAAAGTTGAATTGTTGAGGAAAAAGAGAGAAGAAAAAAATTTTATAAAAGGGAACTGATTTACAGGTGAATAGTCGCTAAAGAAATATTTAAGAATTTATTGTAAGAATTAATTAAAACTGCAGTATACTTGTATGAGAAATCCGTAAAAAAGTAATTGAATTTAAGATGGCTTAGGAGTATGAATTGTTTAAAATCTCAAAAATGTGGTAAAACTGTTCAAAAATTCATTTACGGACGCACCGCTTTATTCAAAAAAAAAATCATATATTTTCACGGACGCACCGCTTTATTCAAAAAAATCTCACATTGTATTGATTTATTAAGTATCGTTTAATAAGGGTTTCATAAGGCTGGTTTTACGCCTTATTAGTGGGGAATTAATAAGGGATTTATAAGGAGTTTCGCGGCGGGTACTAATATGAAAAAATGAAATTTATTAATTATGGAGAATATAAAGTTGAATTTTTTAAATTTGATTAATTCATGGCCTAATGCATTCCAGGACGGATATCAAATGCAAAAAAAAACTTTGAAACTTTGGAACTTGCAAGGACCTAATAAGGGATTTGTAAGGAACTCGTGTTCAATAAGAAAAATTTCGAAGGAAATAAGCAAGGAAGAGAATTAATTAAATTATATGTAAAACGGACTAATTCGAAACACTACCATGTCAGTTAGAATTATATGCCAAAAAACGCAATATTTAAAATATTTTATATATTGTAAGTAATTACCAAATTCCGTAAAGCACCGTTTATAAAATAACCGAAAAATATGTATGGGGTAACACGCAAGGGGATTTCCACATGCAATTTAAACACACGAATGCGTTGAAATGTGTATTATAAAATATGTGTATGTATAAAAATGTATAGTACATAATTTTAGAAAATTTAGAAAATTTCATATTGTTTGAAAACCAAAATGTGTTTAATGTAAAATATGTGTATATATTTATATGCCTACCTTATCACATACATACCGAAATACATACTTATACATATACCCGAGAGAAAACTGACTTGATCCATTGTACAGATGCCAAGTCACACAAGTATATATTGAGAAAAACAGTTGGAAGGTTTCGCCAGGAAAAATGTTGTGATTTAATAGATGTTGCCATATAATAGACTTTGTGATGACGGGAAAATGTTGGTATAACCATGCCATGTAATATAAGTGGCGTAAATACCAAGGTAAAACGATGTTGTTTGTTAAATTTTAATGTAGGAAATTATATCGAAGTTTCGTATAAATTTATTTAGAAAATTGTACTTTTATTGAATTTTATTTAGAAAATTAATAAATTTGTTTTAGGAATCATAGATTTAGAAATTTTTATTAAATTTATTTGCTTTATTGATTTTATTCAATTTTTTTGTAGAACACCACACACTTGACTTCACACACCAGAAAAAAATTTCCACTTACCACTCTGTCAAGCAAAAAACGTTCGGTTCAGCACGATGCCAAAATGAAAAAGAGCGGGCTCCAGCCTCACGGTCGCCATATAAAGATCCATTTTTGGAACTTCTAAAAATGTTCTTCCTACGCCCACACACGCACAGCTGGGCACACGCACTTCGCTTTAAATGTTTCCGGCTGCTTCCTTCTTCGCACTTTATCTTTATTAATAAAACAAAACCTTTTTACTTTACAATGTGTATATATCGTCTTTTATTCGATGCAGTTATTTTTGTTTGTTTAATTTTAGGTTGATGAATTTTTCTCACTTTAAAATAATTTTCCTTTTTACTTTTCAATCCGCCTCGTTCAGTCCAAAATTGTATAAACATTCTCTCAGCCGAATTGCTCTGTGTTCAAGTTGTTCCACACCCGTGGGTAGACAACGCGTGTTGCAGCAACTTGAACAGAGGGTGACATATTATTATCTATTAAGGCTCTGTTACATCCGTACCCTTCTCCACTCTTCTACTCCGTTTTCTTTTGTGTGCTTCTCCAACATGGAGTTCGTTGAATCAGCACTACTCTCGCTGTCCGAGTCCGACGCTTCGCTTAATTCGTATTTGTCGTCCTTGCTCATCTTGGTCGTACGACAAGGCGGGCTCAGCGGTCCAGAATTATATACGGGGAAAGAACCGTCCGCCACAGCAGCGCCCCTTCCTGTGGTAAGGCCATAGATACTTCTCGAGGTGGCCCGGTATCGGGAAGGCTCCGTTCGAATACAGCCGAATTTATCCCCTGGCTGCAAATCGTCCAATACGCACGGTCCGCATAACACCCTGGATTAGGGGGTTGGCAGTTCTTGGTCACCGACATTCCGCCGCTCTTCTGTGAGGCAAAACGGCGTAGATATCAGTCCTAAACAGTTCCACCTCATAGTCGGGCGCTATGGAGTTCGGCTAAGCCCTCACACCAACGACAAGGTGCATATCCTAGTGAGGGTTATTGTTCTGTAAATTGAATTGACATTTTTGTGAAATTTGGAGAAATTTTCGTTTAAAACATTTTGTTATTGTATCTTATTGTAATGCAAGTGGGTACTTAATATTTTTGGTTTTTTCGGTCGGAGCAAAGATAAACAAATTTTTTGGTGTTCCAACTCTAGAGCAAGCAACATATAGCTGGCCATGGGAAAAGTACGGACTCTCTAAATTTAATCCTGCAACAGTAAGCGATTGTCCTTGTACTTTGTTGATTGTAATTGCAAAAGCAATTCGTACAGGGAACTGTAGGCGCTTAAAATTGAATGGCAAATCTGTTTAAGATTCACTAGCCACTCTAATGTACATACGGAGAGCAACTTACTTGTCGGGTTGGCTGCTTACGCCTTTTTATCACCTTTCACTCAATAATTAACACGGCACACGATTTTAAATAATAAAAGGGTTTATAATATTTATTTAATATTAATACGTTCACAAACTAACTATCTTTAGAAGAATATCTTTCTTGGTTTAAATTTAAATTTTAAAGTGCACCAATCGAATTAACAAGAGTTTAGGGAGTAGAAAAAATATATAGGTTTCACCGCGCGCTCAACGACAACTGACCAACTCCGTTTTGCGGCTGACAGTTGAGCCTTTGGTTTTTTACTTCTTTACGTATGAATATGTACATATGCATACTTAAGGTACGTACATTACAAAGAAGCGGTATTCTTCCAATATGATTTAATAGATTTAAATTAGGGCGTTCGAATTTATTATATAAATTTGTAAGGTGAGTATGAATTTACAGATGAGTATGAGTTTAAGGTAAGTATATGTATATATGTATTTTACTTCATTAAATTAATTCATTGGCTATATATACATACATATATGAACAGTTAATTTTTATAGAATTCAGGTAGGTATAAGAGTAGATTTACATATATAAAATTTGAAAATAATCATATTTTAGAATTCAATTAAATTTTCTTCATCCATGTAGTCAACACATTGGGATCCGTGGTATTAGCACATCTTCACCTTTGCTTTTACCGCTGATGATTGTGCTTCGATTATATACGGCATTAATTTCTTAACGCAAAGTCTGGTTCCATTGCACAATTTTCGCAGGCATTCCAGGTGGTTCTAAAGAGTTTAGAAATTCAATTGGATAATTCACAATTTGATCTTCATCTGTAACTGTGTCGATCGATTTATATTTCGTCACTTCACCAGAAATTTGGTTCTGAATGCGATCATTGATTTTGTTAACATGATCATTTTTGGGAGCTAAGATCGCTCGTTCGCATAGCCAATTGTGATTCTTGAAATTGACATAAATATTTGTTTTTTCTATGTCTTGAATGCACGATTGCATTTCGCCAAAATTTGGTGGGAATGATATCTCATTTTTTGAACGATCGATTTGAATTTTTCCATCATCTATATCCAAAAGTTGCTTAGTAAATGTCTGAGCAGATGCTTCTTGAAGTAAATGAACGCGCATATTTGTTGACAAACTAATTTTCTTCACGTTTCTCCAAAGTGGTGAAGCTTTCAAGCAAGCATTCAGTTCATCAGCAGAAGTTGATCTTTTAATGACTGGCACATTTTGTCGGAAATCACCTGCTAATAAAATTAGAGCCTTTCCCATTGGTTCATTTATTCCGCTTAAATCTCGCAAAGTACGATCAAGAGCTTCGAGAGACTTTTTATGTGCCATGGTGCATTCATCCCAAATTATGAGTTTGCAT
This sequence comes from Eurosta solidaginis, assembly GCF_040869045.1. Classification (NCBI taxonomy): domain Eukaryota; kingdom Metazoa; phylum Arthropoda; class Insecta; order Diptera; family Tephritidae; genus Eurosta; species Eurosta solidaginis. The sequence goes on from NW_027136959.1 coordinate 219,568, forward strand.
GTTGTTAATACTGTAGCCATACCTGATGTCTTTCCAATGTTACATGTTGGTTCGTCGATATGATTGATGTTCAAAGGAAGTTTAAAAGCTGGGGGTCAATTCACGTTCTATGAAGTTGTGAAGTGAAAGCATTTTTGACCACTTCATCTGATATGCGATTCAGTTTAAAAAAAGGTATATTTTTTGTAAATTTTTTTTCATTTAACGAATATTTTTTCACCGTTGAATCTGCCCCGTGAAAAATCTATATATATAAAAGAAAGTGGTGTTAGTTACACTATAAATCAAGAACGGATGAACCGATTTGGCTGAAAATTAGTGCGAGAGGTAGCTTAGAACCAGGAGACGGACGTAGGATACTTTTTATCCCGTCTGTATGTTTTCCGGATCCGTCCGGGATCCCGTCGGGGTTATTTTGGGACTTTTTCGGGTTTTCGGATCTGGGATCACGTCGAGGTTATTTCGTGACATTCTCGGTTTCCTTCAGGCATCATTTCTGGATAGTTTTCAGAATCTATACGGGATCCCCTCAAGATAATTTCTGAAATTTTTGGGCTAATTCGGGATCATTTGGGGATCAGTCTAGAATCGCGTCGTTGTCATTTCGGGACTTTTTTGGGACCATTTGGAGATCCTTACGGGAGCATTTCTGGATGGTTTTCGGAATCCGTCCGCGATGCCGTCGGGGTCATTTCGTGGCTTTTTCTGCATAATTTCGATCATTTGGGGATCCTATCAGGTTATCAGCTAATTTAGTTGTTTTTCTTTACCCTATTACAAAAATGAAATATATTACACAGACAATTTTTTAAAACAAATAACTTGATATGCAGTTAACGTGAATAGTCCATATATCTTATATTCTCATTGCGGACGAGGCCTCGGGTAAAGGCTAGTATAATATATGACAGTAGTGTTGCATACCAGTTGAGGTAAACCCACTTCTTGGTAATGGTCATTATCCGACGAATAAGAATAGATACAACAATAGAGATAAGGGTAGAAAAAGCATAGGAATAGGGAGAGGAAGAATGCATAGGAGAAGGAAAAGGGAACTGAAACGAAAACTAAAAAGTATATGGAGAAGAGTAAGAGATCGGGGGGGGGGGGGGGGGGGGGGAGCGCGAGAGGCTGAGAAGGAGATGGTTAAAAATATGGAAGAGAACGAGAGGGGGATGGAGATGTAAAGAAGAAGAAAGGGAAAAGGAGAAGGGGAAGAAAAAGGGGAAGGAAAGGAGAAGGAAAAGGAAAATGGGAAGGAAAGAGAGAAGGAAATGGGGAAGGAAAAAGCAAACGAAAATAATGGGAAATAAAGGAGAAGAAAAACGGAACGGAAAAGGGGAAGGAAGATAGAAAAGAAAGGGAGAGGATAGGAAAGGCGGAGGGAGAGGAGAGACCGAGGGGAAGGAGATGAGAGGGAGGGATATAAAAAGATGGAGAAGAGGAAGAGCTATAAGAATGAGGCTAAAGAGATGCTAAATGTCCAAAAAGAAACAAATAATAAATTAAACGCACTAATTGCCAAAATTCTTTAAAAAGTTGTTTATTATTTTCTAGGGGATCCACTGATATGGACTATGGGCTTTCTGACTTTGGACTCTCTAGGCTTCGACTTTATCCCTGACAGGACGGCCTATGCCGATAACTGCTCCCTGCGCAACCTTCACCCCAGTCATTCCCCGGGAGAGGAATGGGGAAGAGGAATCATCCGGGGAAGGGGACCGGTTTGCTTGTTGATGGATGGGTCGAATATGGACGGAATGGTTGGTGGGGGCCTTTTGTCAAGAACTAAATGTAAGCCGCAAATTAAATTGGCTGGTCACTACAGCCTCTGACATACTTTGCTCTGAAAGCAATGGAGAAGATTGCAGATCACGAGATTAGATTAAAGGCTCTCGATAGAATACCACTACATCGAGATCAGCATGAATATAGGATAGGCAGGACAGAAACTGCATTGTATCAGCTATCAGAAATCCAAAGTGCGTTCGAATGCAGAGCGGTTGCGCTATGCACATCTTTGGACATAGAGAGATACAACGTCCAATCCGTATGTGGATAAACGCCCTTCTGCATAGGAGGATTGCCGAACCCTCGAGTGGGGACGGTATAGTAGAGGCAGATTTGAAAGCACCCTTTGCGACATAATTCAAAGGGCATTGAGGGTAACGAAAGAATGGTGTGCTGAGGTAGAGCTAAGTATCAACCCTAACAAAACAGCTATTGGTCTGCAGACGTATTGCAGGAAGATCCTGGGGATGCAGCCCAAAGATCCTACGATGGATGTACATTATTATAGTCAGATTTATCATAGTGTATGAAGCAGTTGCGTGGGCATCAAGGACAACCATGGTGACCGTACAAAAGTCACTCACGAAGCTTCAACACTTGGCATGTGTCTGCATTACGGGAGCTATGCGAACATGGCCGACGGCGGCAATAAAGGTGCTCCTTAAGTTAACGCCTCTACACATAATAATTGAGCAGTCAGCCAGGAGTACTTTAGTAAACATAGCTAAAGAGGGATGCGGAAGAGGCAAAGTGATACAGTCACGGAACATGGAGAAGCTGAAGGAGCAGATTCCACTCATCCAACTTCTCAGTGATGAGACGAGGAAGCTAATTAAGTTTGAGAAGCGCTTCAAAATAGAGCTGGGGAACAAGTGTATATAGGACACATCCAGAATTGAAGCGCTTCACCAGGAACACACTATAATATGGTACACCGATGGCTCGAAGACACCGGCGGGCATAGGAGCGGAGACCTTCGGCCCCGAACCAAAATGTCGCTACCAATTAGAAAATGTCCAAGAATCTTCCACGCCGAAGTTTTCGCCATGAGCCGGTGTGCAGAGATAAATTTACAGCGGGGATATACAAACGAGGGAATCGCTATACTCAGCGACAGTCAGGTTGCGCTCAAGGCACTATCTTCAGTTGAGATTAAATCATCGACAGTTCTTGAGTGCGTAGAGAGGTTAAGCAGTCTAGGAGCCAATAACACCATCCGTTTAGCCTGGGTAACTAGACGTAGAGGTAACGAGCTTGCCAGGTTGGCGGCGGCGCAAAAGGCAATAGGACCCGAGCCCATCATACCGATAGTGTCACACACCATAAGGGAAGAGTTCAGGCAAAAAGAAGCGTGCCTCAGAGAGCAACACTGGCGCGTAAGTCTAGGATAGGAGGATAAGCGATATAAAGTCATGATTAAGCTCCCAAAAAGCAGCCTTAGAATTTTAACAGGCATACTCACAGGTCACTGCAGGCTAAAGAGTCACATGGGTAAACTAGGTATATCATCTAAGTAGTAGCCTCTGCCGATTCTGTGATCGCGAAGATGAGACTGCAGAACACATCCGGATGGAATGCGATTAAGCCGCGAGAGGGAGATGAGAATTCAAAGAAAGCAAAAGGCGAATATTGGGCATTTTCTTCTTTGTTTTCGTATTGGAAAGTTGAAAATATTTACTACTTTCATTTATTAAATTCTTTTTGTTGACAGAAAATATAATTTTTTTACTCACCACAGTGCTCGTTATTAGATTTTCATAACGAGTATTGCAAAGAACACTAATCGCCTAATATGAAAAAGTGATGTGATAAAATAAAAAAATTAATTTCTCAGCGAGCATGAATTTTTTTTTTCACTTCATCACTTCATAGAACGTGAATTGACCCCCTGAATTTGCTATTATTCCACCATCGATTAATGTCGCTACAATTCCTTATGATGCAACTGCAAGTGCAATTTGATTTAGTTTCCGAATTTTGGCAAGTATCAGATTGAGAATAAACGTTTTCCTAGTTCCTCCTGGTGCATCAAGGAAAATAATGACACCCTCTGCATTTTGAACATACTGCATCATTGTATTGTATGCGATTCTTTGGTCATCTGTATAGTGCTGTTTGAGCGTCGACATAAGCTCGTAAGTGATCAAAATCGTATTGTCTTTCACGTAGTACGTCTCTATCTTGCACATCCATTCTATCACGTATTGGTGAAGGTAATCCAAACTGACAAACTACCTTGTTGTTGATAGATATGCACTTATCCTCAAGCAAAATGAGTGCTTGATTGAAAATGTTTTCTGAAAATTGTACATCCATGTCAGAATTGTTTGTCGGAGTATGTCTTCGCTGAGACTTTCTTTGTCTTTTTCCCATAGATTTTTGGATCGTTAGGTGCGCATTTCGTAATTGCTGTGGAAAACATGGGAGAGCTGCTTCTGTTAGCGTTGTGTCCCAGTGTTGGTAATTTTCAAGTAGCTGAATTTTGGAACATGCTTCTCTATATGTCTCACAAAATACACCATTAATGATTCTGATTGAAGGAAACGATATTGGTCCTCTGACTTGATGAAGCAACATTCTTAAGTAATAACATTTTGGATTGTTGGGATGTATTGTATACGCTCGTCCCAATGCATCAGAAATGCGAATACCAGGATGCCCAGGCTCGATCGGACCTTGTTTCCTTCGCTGAAACTCCTGTTTTGATGCATTCCACACATAATATTTGGGTACTTCATTGTAAAGCAATGTTGTGGCGAATTGATCAGTTCGATCTAAGTGGAAAAATGCCGGCAGTGTTGTTTTTGGTGGATTTGCAGCCCTTTGTGCTGCATTTTTTTCTGTGATGTATAATCGTTGACCATTCTCTAAATTTTGACAATTGCTATATGCCCACCATCTTCTGGCTTTTGTCGTCTGTATAGTGGATAACCATCACCGTTCACGTGGATATTTTTTTGTACATATGCCATCCTGCATGCAAGGTGAATTTCGATTTAATGAGCTGACAACTTCGAACAGAATTGGATCTAGTGTTCGATCTGGTATTTCAGTAGATATAATTGCGTCGATTTGGTCTGGATTAGTTCTTTCTTTCAACCAAATCAATATGTGCGCATGTGGAAGACCTCTTTTTTATCATTCGATGGAATACTTCCAGCAGCGCGTTTCACCATAAATGTGATTTTTTGTGATGAGATCCATCAAAGTAATCAATTTTTGTTTAAATATTCTTGCTGTGAGGTCATGATTGAAGTTTGACCAGTGAGGAGTAAGTCAGTTATTTCACTCCATGTTGGATTGCAGGTAAATGTTATGAACAAATCAGGACGCCCATATTTCCGAACATATGCCATTGCATCTTGGCAATATTCGTGCATTGATCTGCCTCTGTTGTCTCATCACCCATGAAATCTATTTGCAAAAACTTTGAATTATCATCAGGAGGTGGAAGAAGTGAGCCGATTTGATGGTACACTTGTCCTTGCACTTTAAATGTTGGCATGAAACCACTTTGAACAATATTTGTCGCCCCAAATGATGTCATTTGGAAACAGGAATTATATTTGCGAATATTATTCAAACAATTTTTTGACAATGTGTTAGTTCCAGAAAGATAAGCTCGAGGTGGTTCTGGTGGCTTTTCAAGTGGTGGTAAATTCACTTTTCCATTTGAACAACACATGTCAGGCGCTTCTTTCTGAAATTTCAACGCACGGCAATACACGCAAACTTTATCCATTGGGCCAATCATAACATTGTGATGAGTGCTATAGTCACAGTCTTTATTGTAATTGAATGCTTCCTGTTGAAGACATGATAGAGTTTTCGGACTAATTCCGCCCCCTCCGTCTGGCAACACGCGACCAGTGCGGCCAAGCGCAAGCAGTGCAGCTCAGCTATGGCTTGCCAACCACCACCGCGCTCACTCTCATTTTTTTTAGTTGATCCTAAACTACTCTACCAACCGCATCAATCAATCGTGCCCGCAAATCGGAGTTCTCTTTTTTAATTAAATTAAATTCACTAATTTATTATAATTTTATTGTATCTTTAAATCGTGAATATATGACATCCGGATTAAACCCAACACCCCGTGTACCCTTTTTTCATGTGCAAGTGAAGAGTGCATAGTGTTTTATACATGGTCCTTTCGCGGCCAAAGTGCACCAGCGACCAAAAATTTATTAAAATACAAAACACGTACACAAAAACTGAAAATATAAATACAAAAGAAAAAGTTTTTGGAAAAAACATTATTTACAAAAAAAAAGTGGGTGAAGAAAGGAAAGAAAAGTTATTTGAAAAAATAAAAATAAATATATTTGGAAAAAGAGAGATTATTTAATGACATTGAATTAACATTAAAATTAAATAACTTCCTTTAATAAAAGTTTGAGAAAAAAAAGGAAAAATACATTTGAAGAAAAAAGTTTGAAAACAATAATTGGAAAACACATACATACCAACACTAACACTAACTACACCAACAAGGAGGTACAACACAACATCAACGAGGAGCAATACAACAAAAAAAACAACACAAACTACTTGGTATATTTTATATAAAAATGTCTGAGTAAGTACGCAACCCAATATATTCCCATATATATTCCCTCCGTCTAAAGTACGGACCCCAAATCTAAAACCCTCAAACTTATATACTCCTCCGATCTAAATATCCGGACCCTGGGTATATAACCCACATCAAAGCCTAAACGGCAAAATATTTCATTTGCTTACTCACTGTTACCAACAGGTACAGTCCCTTCAAAAACCCATATAAATTTTTCAACAAATAAAATTGCATTCCCGTACCAACGGAAAATCTATTGCCCGGTTCTATATACCCAATAAGTTCGTTGCGCTAAATACCTACTTAATTATAAAAGTATATACGTATATATGTAATATATGTATATACCCACTTAGTTCGGTAATATCACCCGAGCTACATATTTTTCCAGCGTGAAATTCACCGCTGCCCAATTTACCCTTATATACATATATTACATAAAATATATTTTACAAAAAACCCATAGCAACAAACTTTGCCAAATTTTTGTCACTTTTCCTAAAGTTTATTTTACCGGTGCACCCAATATTAATTTTGCATACAAACCTACAATTATATGCACCCATAATACCCACACGCACTTGTATATCTTTTTGCATAAGCCAAAAACCCACCCTCAACAAAGTAATTGCATGACCATATGTAACTACATAATAGAAGGAAGCAACAAAGAAGATCATCGATCACATATTGGCATACATTTACTTTGTGAACAATAGATCAAGTGCATTGGCACGGCAACAAAAGGTATTGTTGGTACACCACAGTTTACCGGCAAATATATTTTACACACTTATATATACATACATACGTACTATATACCCATATTACTTGAACTCAGACGCGATGAGACAAGTACATATAACAAAGTAAAAAGCCGGTACACATTAGGCCGGTCTCAAAAAATAAAAAAATAAAATCCCAGGGAACACAAATATTATAATATTTATATTATTATATAGCCACATTACTTGTACTCAGAAGCGCTGAGACAAGCCCGTATAAAGAACCAAGCGTACATTAGGCTGGTTTCAAAAACATTTTTTTTTGCCAACATTTTTTACGATTTTCACAGCTTAATAAAAGCTCCCATTTCTTAGTAAACCAAACTAATTTATAATGCCGAAATCGTCGGACGAAACCCAAAAATTGACCACTGCAGACCAATGCCTGCAGAAATTCATATATGACGGCAACCAAGTAGAAGTTTACTGCTCAAGATGGTCACCCTCCCAAGCTACCGATTTATCAGAGTGTATGCTTAAGGTCAAATTAGAAGACCTAGATAAAATATGGGCAAAGGTGCTAGAGTCCCATCGAGATGTAAGTTTCTCTGATAATTATACAGATGTCAGCGGTTCGGTTGAGCAAAAATTTGCTAAATGCATGGAAACGTACCAAACATGCAAATCAGAAATTTTAGAAGCCTTACAGCTTTTTAATACTGCTAGCACGAACCAACAACAAATACCCGCCCACCCAATGAACAATTCAAACGCAAACGGTTTTTATTTAAAAGTACCACCATGCGCCACCGAAGTATTTCATGGTGGATACGAAGACTGGCCATTCTTTAGAGATATGTTCACGGCAGTCTATAAAAACCACCCTAAATTATCACCCGCTCAAAAATTATACCACCTGCGCCTGAAAACGAAAAGTCAAGCAGGACTTATTGTAAAGCAATACCCACTCAGCGATGATAATTTCGAGCTTGCCTGGGAAGCGCTCAGATCTAGGTACGAGAACAAAAGGATACTCGTTGACAACCAACTGAAGACGCTGTTCAACCTACCCACAATATTCGCAGAAAACGGAGAACAAATACAGCAGATGCAGACAACAATCAACAACTGCATGTCAACCCTTAACACCCAAGGAATCCCGACAACGGACTGTGACCCGATCCTCGTTTATCTGTGCTCACCAAAGCTGCCAAGTGAAAGCCTTTCACTATGGGAACAATCCCTCAGCTCCCGGAAGGAGCTGCCCCTTTGGGAGGACATGAATAAATTCCTCACCAGTAGATATGAGGTAGTAGAAAGACTAAGTACCTATAGACCCGGCAAGGCGAAACCCCAATTTTCGAGTTTTACGCCACGAACGGTGAATCAAAACTCGACCCAACCCAATAATAATAAAACCCATGCATATCACACCGACTTCAATAAAACGGCTTCGTGTAGATTATGCAACCAATACCAAGCAGTCAAATCTTGCGTCAGGTTTAGGAATTTATCGGTATCAGACCGAATCAAATTTGTGAGAGAAAATAGTTACTGCGAAAACTTTTTATCAACGTCACACCCCAAGAACGAATGTAAAAGTAGTCTCACGTGCGTTTATTGCCAAAAGCGTCATCATTCGCTACTGCATTTGCAGCCCAAACCCCAACAATCACAACCAAACCCCAGAGCTCAAAATGCCCAAGCCGGCACCCCTAGGAGAACGGACGACGAGCGAGCCTCAACATCGAAAGCGTCCGCAAGAGCCACCTCCTCCCAACAGTCTCAAGACAAAAACCCGGTTTCTTCACTATTCTCGAGTAATCATGGAACCACCCTACTACCCACAGCAATAGTATCAGTATAATTTGCTGGAAAATTTCATAAAATTCGTGCCCTAATAGACCAAGGTTCACAAAAAACTTGTGTATCATCCCGTATACAAAAGGTTCTTGGTCTACCCACAAAAGAGTCTCTCCACCAGATATCTGGAATGGGTGGAACGGTTGTGAAAAATGCCAATAAAGTCTGCCAGATAACATTCTGTTCAGCAGACTTAACCCAAATGATAGACGCACAAGCAATAATTTTGCCGAAGCTAACTAAGTTCTTGCCCACAGTCAGAGTTTCAAGCATCGATCTCGAAGAACTGTCCCATTTACCGTTAGCCGATCCACAGTATTCGATACCATCGAAAATCGATGTGGTAATCGGCAGCGATATCACCCCGCAAATCCTCACCGAAGGGCTCCTACGAAATGTGAGTGGAACATTGCTTGCCCAAAACACAATATTCGGATGGATATTAAGCGGCCCTGTAGCTGAAAAGGTATCAACCTTCAGCACTCATGTCACGGAATGCACCGATGACCCCATCAATCAGCTTTTGAGACAATTTTGGGAACAGGAAGAATTTCACCAAACCCAACAAAGATCAGCAGATGATGAGTACTGTGAAGCACTCTACCGGACAACCACAATTCGTGAGGAAGATGGACGCTACAGAGTCAAACTACCCTTCAAATCGGAATTTCCAGCCAATCTGGCACTCGGTCATTCACGACCCGCAGCACAACAGCAGTACATCAGCATCGAACGCACGCTCGAAAGAAAACCCGAATTAAGAGACAAATATTCGTAAGTCCTTAATGAATATTTAACCATGGATCACATGGAACCCGCCTCCCAACAAGAGATAATTAGAGATGGTAAATATCTATCATTTTATCTACCCCATCATGCTGTCATAAAACCCGACAGCAAAACCACAAAAGTGCGAGTCGTCTTCAACGCATCAAAAATGTCGCATTCTGGCAACTCGTTGAACGACGTGCTTCATACAGGTCCCATTCTACAAAATGACTTAATGCTCGTCATACTTAAATGGCGACTTTATAAGTTTGTTTTCAACGGCATATATTGAGAAAATGTATCGCCAAATACTCATCCATGAAGAAGATAAAGATTTTCATCGAATCGTTTTTCGAAAACATCCAACTCTGCCGATAGAAGATTTTCGACTAAAAACAGTTACCTTTGGTGTAAATTGCGCGCCATATTTGGCGATTCGAACCCTACACCAACTCGCCCACGATTGTCAAGACGAATATCCGCTCGCTAAAAACATTTTATTAAACGAAACATATGTTGACGATATTTTGTCAGGCGGTCATAATATACAGTCCACTTTGAACTCTATGACTCAAGTTATCGAAGCTTTAAAATCGGCAGGATTCCCTTTGAGGAAGATGTCGGCAAATCACCCTGAAATTTTAAAACCCGTTCCCGACCCTGATTTGCTAGACGTCGACTTCCTTAAATTCCATGATTCGAGTTCAACAAAAACCCTTGGAATTCAGTGGAACGCGCTAACCCACACCTTCACCTACACGTATGATCCACCATCAGCAGAAAACACGACTACAAAAAGGCAGATTTTATCAGCAGTTGCAAAACTGTTGACCCCGCAGGATGGCTTTCGCCAATAATGATTCTTGCAAAAATGTTGCTGCAACAGCTCTGGATGGAAGGAACGGATTGGGACGAAGACGTGAAGCCCGCAGCTCTCCAAAAATGGACCTCAATTTAAGAAAATTTACCTCACATCAGAGACATTAAAATCCCTAGGTGGGTACAGTATTCCCCGATAAACTAATCCAGCTGCATGGATTCTCAGATGCTTCAGAAAAAGCATTTTGTGCCTGTATATATTTACGAGTACAAACCCATGAAAATTGTTTTTCATCCCATTTGCTAACTGCTAAAAGCAAAATAGCACCCCTCCAAACCGTGAGTCTTCCACGGTTGGAACTCTGTGGAGCAGTTTTACTCTCCAAGTTAGTGAAACAGTTGCGACGTCAGCTGAATCTACCCCCACACGAACTCATTCTCTGGTGCGATTCTGCCATCGTACTGGCCTGGTTAGAAAAACCACCCCATACCTGGAAAACGTATGTCGCCAACAGAACCTCTAAAATTCTTAAGAACGTCGACAACGCCACTTGGAGGCATGTTTCCATTAAGGATAACCCAGCGGATTTGGGCACTCGAGGTTGCAAGCCTCAAGATTTAGTCCAATGTCCGCTATGGTGGGAAGGACCTTATTGGCTAATCAATCCATCAACTTCGTGGCCAAAGGATACACCTCACCACCCAACTCCGCCCGAACAACGACATGTGGACGTATTCCACACCCTGCAGGAAGAAAATATAGACATACTCGACCGGTTTTCGTCGTTTTCTCGAGCGCTTAGAGTCGTGGCCTATATGTTGCGGTTTATCAAGAAAGCAAGGAAACTGAAAGTTCCAGCCACGCTCAACCTCACCCACGCCGAAGTGAATGATGCCAAAATCAAAATCATCATTCAAACTCAACGGAATCATTACGGAGACACGATAGAGCTGCTTCAAACGTCAGGACCCTTACCCAAAAAGAACACCCTTCTCACATTAAACCCCATGCTAGATGACTCAGGAATCATGCGAGTTTCTGGAAGATTAGCATATGCCACCTATAGCTTTAATGAGCGGCACCCAATTATCATACCCAAAAACTCTTGATTTTGTTCTCTTCTGTTAGACTTCCTCCATTCGAACCTGCTGCACGCCGACAAACAGCTGATGATCCGAATGGTACTGCAACAGTACTACATTCCACGTTTGAAGCAAAAGGTCAAAAAGCTCGTCTTCCACTGCAAAACCTGCACTATCTATAAACAGCAGATGAAAACGCAGATAATGGCAGCCTTGCCACCCGAGAGGTCAACATATTCTCTACCCTTTCATACAAGAGGAGTCGACTTTGCTGGACCATTTATGGTAAAAACTTCTCCCCTTCGCAGAGTTTCGTATGTGAAAGCTTACGTTTGTGTGTTCGTCTGTTTTTCCACAAAGGCTGTTCATTTAGAAGTGTGCTCTGATCTCACCACAAACGCCTTCAACGCAGCCTTCACCTGATTCGCTGGCCGCCGTGGCCTACCCCATCAGATATTTTCTGACAACGGAATATCGTTCGTTGGCGCACAACGCGAACTACAAAGGGAATTCACCACATTCCTCAAGGAAGTCGCTACAGACGTCGCCAAAAAGTATGCAACTCACGGATTCTCATGGAAATTCATCCCCCCATACGCTCCACACATGGGTGGGCTATGGGAAGCGGCCGTGAAAAGTTTCAAGATACACTTCACGAAAGCAGGAAACCAGAAGTTCTCCTTCGAAGAGCTTACTACCCTCTTAATACGCATAGAGGCGGTCCTCAACTCACGACCGCTCTCCCCTATGTCCGAAGATCCAATGGATCCCCTAGTCCTAACCCCAGGGCATTTCCTACGTGGCGCGCCGCTCTTGTCGTTACCGGAGCCAACTGCAGAGCATCTCACCTTGGTCAACAAATGGCAGAAACTGAAAGTGCTTCACCACCAATTCAGCACACGATGGAAGAGCGAGTATCTCAAGGAGCTGCATAAGCGGTACAAATGGAAATGCCCTCAACGCAATATTCAAGTTGGAGATTTAGTCGTGGTAAAGGATGATTTACTACCCCCGAACGAATGGCGTTTGGGATGGGTAATCACTTTACACCCTGGATCGGGTAGCCATGTTCGAGTTGTGGAACTCAAAACCCAAAACGGAACAATTACCCGAAATATTGCCAAACTGTGCGTGCTACCAACTGCCTAGTAGTGCCAACCCTAACTCTGGTACCCTCTGCTTCATGCCCCTAGCAATCTGGAAAGATATCTAAGCTCCCTCACCAACGTATTTTTCTAACCCATTTTTTTGAAAAATACGTATTTTTCTTTTCTTGTCTTTACAGGACCCGCAGACGTACGGAGATGCCGAAATGTCGGCTGTGTGGCCAGCGACACGCGCTAAGACAGTGCCGGGCGTTCTTCGGAGGAGCGCTACGAGTGCGCGAGGAACCACCGGTACTGCATCAACTGTCTGGCAGTGTCGCACAGCACCGGGGCATGTGACTCAAAATCAAGCTGCCGCAAATGCTCCCTCGGCCATCACACGCTCCTACACCGAGCTCGACGCACGCCCACCAACCCGCGTCGCACCGACAGCAGACCACAGCGCGCAACAGCCCAACATCGCCAACGGGCAACTTAAAGCCGGTCGGCTAGACAGCGCGACGACCGAATACGACAATTAGTAGCCGAGGAACGGGCGGCCCTGGACAGGGTTGATCCCGCCCTTAACCCATCAACGCGACGGGCGGAGGGGGAGCATGTTGAAGACATGATCAAGTTTTCGGACTAAGTCCGCCCCCTCCGTCTGGCAACACCCGGCTAGTGCGGCCAAGCGCAAGCAGTGCAGCTCAGCTGTGGCTTGCCAACCACCACCGCGCTCACTCTCAATTTTTTTTAGTTGATCCAAAACTACTCTACCAACCGCATCAATCAATCGTGCCCGCAAATCGGAGTTCTCTTTTTTAATTAAATTAAATTCACCACCGTGGTGTGATGGTAGCGTGCTCCGCCTATCACACCGTATGCCCTGGGTTCAACTCCCGGGCAAAGCAACATCAAAATTTTAGAAATAAGGTTTTTCAATTATAAGAAAATTTTTCTAAGCGGGGTCGCCCCTCGGCAGTGTTTGGCAAGCGCTCCGGGTGTATTTCTGCCATGAAAAGCTCTCAGTGAAAACTCATCTGCCTTGCAGATGCCGTTCGGAGTCGGCATAAAAACATGTAGGTCCTGTCCGGCCAATTTGTAGGGAAAATCAAGAGGAGCACGACGCAAATTGGAAGAGAAGCTCGGCCTTAGATCTCTTCGGAGGTTATCGCGCCTTACATTTATTTTTTTTTTTTTTTTTAAATTCACTAATTTATTATAATTTTGTTGTATCTTTAAGTCGTGAATATATGACATCCGGATTAAACCCAACACCCTGTGTACCCTTTTTTCATGTGCAAGTGCAGAGTGCATAGTGTTTTATACACTTCCAATTTGAAATCTGAACGTAATATTGCTTGAACATGTTGTAGGCTGTCATTTTGAAGACGTATTTCACTTTGCTCATTTGTTTCATTTGCTCTGGCAGTTGAAGTTCGGATTCGGTTTGTTTCATTTCGAATAGAGCGTTCTTGTGGCGTCTCTGATGCTCTGGTAGTTAAATTTGCGATTCGGCAAGTTTTATTGCGATCAGAACGTTGTTGCAGTATTTCCGTTGCCCTGCGACTCGCGACTTGAGCTACTATTCTTGTCGATCTTCCAAGAGATGATTTTTTTGGTGACATTTTGTTCGAACGCTGAATGAATACTTTTGAAATGGTATGTGACAGCACTTCTATGAAGAGAGAATAAAAAATATCATATAAGGAAAATTGTAGACTCGTTTGCTCTAAGATTTCATTTTTCCCTTGATATAAAAAGACATACCGTTTTTGGATGAATTGCGTTGTGAATAGTTTTGTCTTAAATTCTTAATACGTACGTATAATTCGTAAAAAATTATTTGATTTGAATGTTATTTTGGTTTCTGTATGAATTAGAATGAGGTTGACTCTGTAAGCAGAAAAGCAAAATCAGTCACATGAGATCTTTCTTCCGAAGTTAAAAAAAAAACCGAGATTGAAAAAAAAGTTTCAATTTAAAATTTTTAATTCTGAAATTCTGTATATATAAAAATCAAATTCTGTGTGTGTGTGTGTGTGTTCGCTATGGGAACGTATTTTCCACACTTCAATCATCACCAAATTTTGGCTATAGGTTCCTTCGATCAACACGAAGGTTTTTGGCTAAAAATAATTTCTATATATAAAAGGGGCGTTGCACCTCCCATACAAATGGAATCTTTGCTAGTGCATAACTCTGAAGGTATACATGCCAGAACATTGAAAGTTATATGAATGCAATCCCTAACACCACCAAGAAAATGTGGAATTGGGAAAAAGGGGGCGTGGCACCTCCCATATAAATGGAATATATCATACAGCATATCTCTGGATGTAGTAATGGTAGGATAATCTGCGCCGTTAAAAAAATTGTTACCTTCAGTCTATCTACATCTTCTATAAAAATAAAATTGTATGTGTGTGTTCCCTACGGAAACGTATTTCCCACACTTCAATCATCACCAAATTTTGGCTATAGGTTCCTTCGATCAAGACGAAGGTTTTTCATATTTCCGAATTAGGAATTTTAAATTTAAATTTTTTTTGGCTATGCGAACGAGCAATCTTATCTCCCAAAAATGATCATGCTAACAAAATGAATGATTGCATTCAAAACCAAATTCCTGGTGAAGTGAGGAAATATAAATCGATCGACACAGTTACAGATAAAGATCAAATTGTGAATTATCCAATTAAAATTTTAAACTTTTTAGAACCATATGGAATAACTTTGAAAATTGGCTCAGCAATCATGTTTCTACGGAATTTTTACCTACCAAAATTGTGCAATGGAACCAGTCTTTGCGTTACGAAATTAATGCCGTGATCGTATTAACAATCATCAGCGGTAAAATCAATGGTGAAGATGTGCTCATACCATGGATCCCAGTGATTCCTACAAATTCGCCATTCAATTTTAAGATCTTACAGTTTCCTGTACGTCTTGCTTTTGCAAATACAATCAACAAAGTACAAGGACAATCGCTTATTGTTGCAGGATTAAATTTAGAGAGTCCATGCTTTTCCCATGGCCAGCTATATGCTGTTTGCTCTAGAGTTGGAACGCCAAAAAATTTGTTTATTTTTGCACCGAACGAAAAAACCAAAAATATTGTGTACCCACTTGCATTACAATAAGATATAATAATAAAATGTTTTAAACGAAAATTTCACCAAATATGTGTACATAATTCTATTCAATTCAATTCACAGAACAATAAACTAAATTATCAACAAACAAAACAGAAAGAAAACTCAACATTCATTCGATCTAGGGCGTTACATCGTACGCCGGGTAAAGCTAGTATATATATAGATATAGATGCAGATAGACTGAAGCTAATAAATTTTTTTAACGATGCAGATTACTAAACATCCAAGAGGAATAACAGCCAAACTCAACAATGCAGCCAAACTTTAGGTGTTAAAATAACCGAAGTTTGTACGGCAGCCATAGTTCTAAAAAATTCCATTTGTAGGGAAGGTGCCACGCCCATTTTTTCCCAATTCCACATTTTACTGGAGGCGTTCGGACTTAAAGTCATATAGCTCATTACCAATTTTCATTATCCTACCATTACTACATCCAGAGATATGCAGTAAGATATATTCCATTTGTATGGGAGGTGCCACGCTCCCTTTTTCCTAATTCCACATTTTCTTGGTGGTGTTAGGGATTAACCTCATAAAACTCCTTACTGAATTTCAATGTTCTGGCATGTATACCTTCAAAGTTATGCAGTACAAAAAATTCCATTTGTAAGGGGGGTGCCACACCCCTTTTATATATTGAAATAATTTTTAGCCCAAAACTTTCTTGGTGATCGAAGGAACCTATAGCCAAAATTTGGTGATGATTGAAGTGTGGCAAATACGTTTCCATAGCGAAAAAACACACACACATAATTTGATTTTTATATTTATAGATTACGAAAGAATTAAAGAAAAGATAGAAAATTGTTTGATGTCTTAAAGATTTTAAGTAATGAGAAATTAGTCAAAATAGCCCTCGGAATTATTATGGCTAACATCTTACGCTGCGGCCGTTATGACAAGCACTCTGACTGTATTTCTGCCATGAGAAGCTTCTCAGTGAAAATCCATCTACCTTGCAGATGGCGTTCAGATTCGCCATAAAGCATGTAGGTTCCGTGCCGCCAGTTTGTAAAAAAAAGTCAAAAAGGAGGACGACGGTCGGCCAAAATCACCTCGTTGGGAGATCGCGCCATGTATTTTTTTTATACCTAGGTTAGGGTAGGTTGAACTGGCCGGTCAATAAAGACCTCACAGAGACTGAGTGTGTCCATAGTGTTACCAGAAATGTTATAAATATGAACAAATAGAATATGATTATGAACTCTGCCGCCCCTAATAGCTGGAGCCTTGACAGGCGAGCGCAGGGCATGAACACAGAACGTGCTCAACCGTTTCTTCCTGCAGCTCACACTTCCTACACTTGCTATTGCTGATGAGGCCTAACTTATAAGCATGTGACTCCAGAAGGCAGCGTCCAGTCAGTATGCCCATCGTGAGCCTTAAGTCTTCTCTCTTCAGAGATATGAGCCACTTTGTGAGTCCAATATCGTAGGCTTTGCACATGATCTTAGAAATTTTGCAGCCCCGCGCTTTTGTCCACGACTTTCCTGCTTGATGGATTATATGCAACTCCCTGTCTCCTTTTGATTTCTCCCAAATGGATTGGGACGTCAATCGTCGACTCAGCAAGTGTTGCACCCTCCTTTGCCAACTCATCAGCCTTTTCAATACTTTCTATACTTTTATGACCAGGAACCTAGTAAAGATGTATGGTCCTGAGAAAAGTTTTCCAATGCTTCTTTGTATTCCAGAACACTTCTTGATGAAGTATTGTATGAGATTATTTCCTTAATCGCAGCCTGGCTATCAATATATAAATTGACGCGACTGCTGCTTTCTTCACTGCTATAATTTCCACTTGAAAAACGTTGCAGTAATCTGGCAGCCTCTAGGATCTACTAGTTTCGATACAGTAAACAGCAGACCCAACCCCTTCCATTAATTTTGAACCATCCGTATACACGTGTATTAGAACACCCACAGAATGTATGGGAATTGGAAAAGTATCAAATTATTTCACTCCCCACGCATTTTCTAAAATAATGGGGATAAAAAATAAGATCTGTAAATAAATCTGGCCATCTGTAGTGAAAAAATTCCATGGAAATTTCACCTAAAAGCTAAAATGCACTAAAAAATTGTATAAGTCTTTATTGGATAATATCTCGTAAACCAGTAATTTTATGAGAAATAATGACATAAGGACTTTTATTTAGATTGGAGTCACGAGTAAATTGCCAATATAAATGTTGTACCTGCGAGTGTCCTTTCAAGGTCTTTAAATAAGTCGAAGTAAATTTTTAATTTTTTTGTAATGGGCAAATAAAATACATGTAAAATAATGGATTAGATAAGGTATACACAGTTTGGTAGGATATTAACCACAGTTTCATTTTAACATTGCTTTTTAATTTTATTAACATTTTTGCAATGGTGGGATGGCGTAAAACTAAGTAAAAACGCTTTTTAAATTTCTAAAAACATTCAGAATGAAATAATTCAGGGGCACAGTTCTAATTGTATATGCTATGTTAAAGTAAAATGGTAAACTACTATTTTTCTATTTTCTTATAGCCATTATAATTTAGTAGGATAATTCTTTCAATTCCGTTACGTGTTTTCACTGGAATTTCGAATTTTTCGTATAAATTGATTAGTCTTTCTGCCAAAAATGAAGCACTGTCTCTTCCATATTTTCTTTTGTTTTGTATTAAATAACAAAATACACTCAACACCTCTCTTCTGCTGGGAAGCGCATCTGCATTCAAGCATTTCTTTTTCTTTCCTATGGAGAACAATTTGTGTAGTTATTTTCTTATATTCACTTAGTTTCAAAACTTACCAATTAAGAGCACGCTTCAAGATATGCTTTCCATTGTGCTGCCTTATCAGAATAATTCTTATTATAAAATTCTTGGCCTAGAGCTCACAATTACAATGCACGTTTGTTATAAATATATTTCCAAGCCCTTTCTTACAGTTTAGTACCGGTTTACTGGCAAAAATGGCTTATTTAATAAATTACTTTTTAAGAATTCGTAAAATAAAATCTTTGACTTATGAAAAGTCCTTAAAAGGACACTGGCTGGTAAGCATTTTATATGGGCAATTTACTCCTGATATCATTCTAAATAAAAGTCTTTATGTTATTATTTCTCCATAAAATACTTGTTTACGAGATATTACCAAATAAGGACATATATGTACAATTTTTAGTGCATTTTTGGCCTTTAGGTCAAAAGCGCATGGAATATTTCCAGTACAGATTTTCTTGTAGATCTTGTCTCTTATGTGGAGCGAAGAGGATTAGAACTTTACCCCTGAATTATCTCATTCTGTATATTTTTAAAAATTGTAGCGAGTCAATCGGGCAATCAGATAACCTAATTGATTTATGTTATAAAACACAACACTGTTTACGTGCAACTCTGTGAGAATACCATTGTAATACTACTCTGTACATATTGTATGTTTTTATGTATATCGCAACCCTGACAAGCACTTGTCAACCCTTCGCAAATATTTTCAGTTGTTCATTTTATTCATTCAGCCACTGGCTTCTGACGAGTGCGGTTCTCGTCCGATATTGCTTCGGACAGTCCAACCTAACATATTTAAAGCTAAGCTGAAAGTATTTGCATACATATATTTTTGTATTTGTTGTAAGTTGACCTTATATTCAATAAAGTGTCAGTGGACACATGTATAATTTGAGAAACAAGAATGATTTAGATTCTTCTTTGGCGCCCAACTTAGTGGCTACGAACCACTCCATTTGTGGCTCACCACAAAAAGCAAGCATGGCTGCGTTTTCACCAGAACAGTTCACACAAATTTTAGCTGCAATATCAAACGGTAAGAGTGGCGGATCTTTTACGCAATGCACTTCATGCTTTCGAGGACAACGGGACACTGCAGCGGTTGAAGAATTTATAACCGCTATAACGGTGTATAAAGACATCGAAAAATATTTCCGACAATGATGCTTTGCGCGGTATGCCACTACTGCACGAGGACTATGCTGCAACGTGGTGGATTTGCGTGAAAGAATCCGTACCTACGTTTGCCGCTGCGATAGAGTTAATTCGCTCAACATTTTCCCCACCAACTCCTGATTGAAACATATTTTTAAACTTCTTCAAACAAAGACAACAAGGGCGTGAACCTAGTGACAGCTTTATTTCATATTTCATATTTCTTTATTCAGTCTATGATTTACAAGAATCTTACATACTATATTAAACATTATTTAACATAAGGTTTATTTACAGTAAAGTTAATTTAAAATGGAAAATAACATATTTTTAAAACTTCGACGAGATATCGAAAAATCAATACAATAATTATTATTGATTGAGTTAATAGCAATTAGAGCGCGAGTGATCGGGCCATTAAGTGCGTAATTAGATCTAAACTGGTCAATTACAAACATAGTATATTGGCCAAAGTCCGTGATGGAACATAAAAGTTCAGAGCCTCTAACAGTATCGGGCAATCAAAATTGCCATTGGAAATATCATAAATAAACATTATAGATGTAATTACTCTTCTACTTTCTAATGTGTGAAGATTAGTTAGCTTACACCTAGAGATATATGGAGGAAGAGACAGATCGAAGTTTATATCGTATAAACAGTACTTCATGAATATTTTTTGCACACGTTCGACTCTCTTATTGTGTACATCATAATAAGGACTCCATATTATGGAACCATACTCAAGCCTTGACCGTACAAAGGCATTGTATAATAGGTTTTTAGTATATGGGTCCTTAAACTCGGATCCATTTCTATTAATAAAGGCCAGTAAGGAATATCCTTTGGGGATAATAAAATTTAAGTGCTCGGTGAATGTAAAAGACGAATCAAATACAACACCTAAATCCCGAATTTTATTCACACTAAGTAACGGCTTATTAGAGACATAGTAAGACGAAATCAATTTATTACATAATTTGGAATAATTTATGTAATAACATTTGTTGGCATTCAGCGCAAGATTATTTTTACAGCACCACTCATTAAAATTATTTAACTCAGTTTGTAGTATGAGAGTATCAGACTCGTTCTTGATTCTGAAAAAAAATTTCAAATCATCAGCGTACAGGAGATAATTGCATTGCTTGAAACAAGCACTTACATCATTGATAAAGAGAATAAAGAAAAGTGGGCCAAGGATACTACCTTGGGGCACACATGAGGTTGCTACGTAAGGTGATGACTTTACGTTGTCAATAACAACAAAATTTATCCTATTGGATAAGCATGAATAAATCCATTGTAAAAATGTTGAGTGGAAACCCATTTTTCGCAACTTAGCCAAGAGAGCTTTGTGCGAAACGCTGTCAAAAGCTTTGGATATGTTCGTATATATGCAGTGAACTTGACAACCATGAGTAAAAGACGAGATGCAGTAATTCGAAAAACGACCAGATTAGTTACTGTTGAACGCCCCGGAACGAAGCCATGCTGACATGGGCAAATATAACACTTAACTGCGGACGATAATTTAAACATCACCATCTTCGATATTGGCCGATAGTTTGTAACGTCAATTTTAGTACCCCTTTTATGAATAGGTTGAATAAAAGAAGTTTTCCATTCATCCAAAAAGATACCAGACCTTAATGATAAATTAAATATATGCAACAAGGGCTCTGCAACGGAAGCTACACATTGCTTCAGGAAAAAAGATGAAAATTCTTGATAATCACATTGCTCGGAGCTCTTGATCGTCTGAATACTTAAGATAATATCATCAATATCTAGAACTAATGAGGAGAACTCGAAACAAGACGTTATCTCATTAAACATATCCCCGTCGTCATTCCACAGATCATCAGTAGCAAAGTTTGCTTTAAAAAATTCGGCAAACAAATTGGCTGAATCACTAGACGATGATGAATTCTTGCCCTTGTAAGACACAGACAACGGTATTGTTGAAACCGATTGTTTGAAGCGAATGAAATCCCAAAATGATTTAGGATTCGATTTGATATTATTTTCGAAATTGAGAATATATCGATTGTACAGAAACTTATCAAGACAATTAAACTCCTTCGCGTAATTCAGATATTGTTGCTTGAGTTCCGGACTTCCTGATTTTTTAAAAAGTTTATGATATTTATGACTCAAATTTTTTAGAGTCTTTAATCTTTTGGTATACCACGGCAACTTGTAAACCCTTGCCGGGAAACGAGGAATATTAATATTCATTATTTCCGAGATACTACTTTTGAATAAGTCAAAGCAGTCTGAAAGATTGCGATTATTAAAAAGAGACTGCCAGTCAATATTTGAAATCAAATTATTGATCAAGGCAAAATCACATCGGCTATAATTGAAACCAACTTTAATATTTCCAAATTCATAAAACTTAATCTCCAATATCAATGGTACGTGATGTTTATCAGTATTAGATAACGGGCAGAGAGAACGAATTAAATTATAATTTTACCTAGCGTATTTTCAAAATCAGTGATTTGAACTAACTGTAAACTATAAAAATTATCAACTAAGTACATTTCACTAGCTTGATTGACATTAGTAGGTATGAGAGTTTTCTCACCTGGAAGATAATTCCATACGATTTTATTTAAGTTAAAATCACCTAAAATACAAAATTTAGAATTCAAGTTAGTGCTCGAAACATGCATTATATTATTAACGTGATTTTCATAAACACTATCTGCACTATTTGGTGGTATGTAAGAAACACTGACAAATATACATTCTGTTTTGCCTTTTGTACTTATTATAAGCTGATCAATAGAAGTATCAGCGATATTAAGAGGAACCTCCGAGGTTTGTAGGCTTTTTCTTACAGCAATTAGCACTCCTCCACCTCGATAAAGTCCTGTATTTACACTATCACGATCTTTGCGATATATATTATAAAAATTTTTATTAAAAAACTCATTACTAAAAAAGTCCGCAGTAAGCCACATCTCAACAAGAACTATCAAATCGTAGTCTTCACTAGAGGTAGCAGCAAATACAGCAGAGGCCTTAGTTCTCATGCCTGATATGTTTTGAAAATATATTGATATTGAGTTCTTTAAAGAACGGACATCATCAATTAGACAGGAATTATAGCAGTCATTATTGGTGACGGAGCGAGGAATTATGAGTTGTCCTTTTGCACCACAGTCCTTTGAAAAAAAACGAAACGGCTTTACTTTTACATCCGATGGCCAAATTGACGAATCGAGCAACTTATTGTAATTAGATACTGAGATCCCAAGCTTAAAATTAACACTCCGTCAGGACTTTTCATCTACGTCCATTTTCGTAATTTTTTGGCAGAGCATTAATAAAGGCGAAATATTTGCAGTTCTTGATACATAGTTAACTATAGTTTCAGAATTCACAGATGGCTTAAAAGATGACAGATGAAGCCGTTTGAATCGTACACTAACTTCTAAACTAGCATTAGATTTACTACCAACAACTACTGGACGCGCCTTTTGGTTATTCATTCCATTACTTTGGGAACTATTTTTCCAGTGCTCATTGGGATGTCCGGTATTAGAAGAATCAGAACGAAATAAAGCGACAGACTCTGCAGTATCAGAAACAGCGCCAGCTACAGCAGAATAACTACCAGCATTCACACTCCCAATATCAGCGACGCCAGCAGCAGCTGCAGCAGCATCTTCACCACCAACAAGACTCCGGCTCGCATTATCAAAATCTCTAGCACTCACTGTTGAAGAGAGTGAGATTCCACCTGACACTGCATTTTTTCTATTGCCTTTTGTGGTTGTCTCACTTCGATTCGACGCCCTTTGTTTTTGACCGCGTTAAAATAACATTGTCTTC
Source organism: Eurosta solidaginis (assembly GCF_040869045.1). NCBI lineage: Eukaryota > Metazoa > Arthropoda > Insecta > Diptera > Tephritidae > Eurosta > Eurosta solidaginis. The sequence goes on from NW_027136959.1 coordinate 243,199, forward strand.
TTTGTAAGAAGCGACTGCTATTCTCTCAGTTGACTAACTCCGTAAGTGAAATTGTACAATTGAACATGGTTTACGGCCTCTTATCAGTCAATATCAGAGAGCGCTTTCATCATGAAGCGTTTACAACACTCGACGAGTTGATAGCACGTTGCCGGGACGCAGAAATATTTTTAGCTGAAGTAAAGCAGCTCACGCCATCTGTGAAAGAAAAATTTGAACATGCAGAAGTACCGAAACGGTCTTCATTTTGTAGACTACGAGGTCACAATGCAGATGTTTGCTTCAAGAAGAAGAAGGAGCAACAGTCGCAACAGACACATCAGTCACAACAACAAACCAAAGCAGCAAGTACAAGCACAAGTGTGCCGCAAATCAAGCGTGGCGCCTCGTTCTCATGTTACGGCTGTGGTGCACCAGGCGTTTACCGTGCAAATTGTTCAAAATGTAGTGGACACAACAAGGAGAGCCCACAGTTTTTACCCATAAACAGTGTATCCACTACCATTGTCGGAAGAGCAATTCCATCCGCACAATTTGAGATGTTCGGAATGCAAGGCGAAGCATTATTTGATACTGGAGCGAAAACCAGTGTAGCTAGCGCTCACCAAAGAAAAATAATGATTAGCAAAGGGTGTGTGTTTCAGGATGTGTTGCCAGATGGAACAACTACTTCGCAAAAGGTGTTGTCCACTATATGTGACATAACTATAGGCAACCGGCAACGGAAGGTACGAATGATATCACTTCCTAACGCTAAGAAAAACCACACTCTCATAGGGGCAGACTTTTTGGAACAAGCTAGTATCGTGTTAAGTTTGGCACAGCGCTTTTTTAGTTTTGAGGGTGAACCTAAAATGAAGTACGATTTTGCGAAACCTTAACCAGGTAAACTACCGTATGCTATAGACATAGCTGGAGCACATGCATAGCTTAACAAGCTATTTACAGTCACCTTGCACAAAAACCACAAACGAACTTTCGAACTTCATAAGCTACGTCGAAAAGTATACCGCAAGACAGACTACTCCTGACTCTCCAGAGATTTGTACAGAGAGTAACTACGGTCCAGCAGTAAAGAATAAACGATCGCACTCAGACGACTATTCACCACGTGTCGTTCAAAACATCTTTAGGAAACCACGCCTGAGAGCTCTTCTCGTTTGTTCGCACCTCCAATTAAAGTAAAATCCACGAATAATGAGTTCACCAAATTTTGTGATGACGACTTTTTTCCAATAAATTCTGTGGATGTAAATTTTCCAGACGGCCAAGAGCTGACTGTGGCAGGGAAGACGAAGTTGGATGCATTGCTATCCAAACACGCCGATATTTTTAAGGAACCGCCTTCTGCAACAACATTCGCAATAGACAGAATCGACACAGGCGAACACCCTCCAATCGCTTTGCCACTGTACCGCCTATCACCTCAACATAAAGAGTTACTAAAAATTTAACTCGACAAAATGCTGAATGCTGTCATAATAGTACACTGTGAATCACCTTGGGCGTCCCCAGTGGTCCTTATACCCAAGAAATCAGGTGGTATACGAGTATGCATCGATTATAAAGAGTTGAATGCTATCACCAAACCAGATAGGTATCCGTTACCACGAATTGATAATTTGTTGCATGAAGCGAAAGTCACTAAATACACGTCAACGTTAGACTTACAATCAGGTTACTGGCAAGTTGGTATTAGAAACGAAGACCAAGGCAAAACTGCTTTCGTTACACCATTTGGAATGTACAAATTTGCGCGAATGCCTTTTGGCCTGCGCAATGCACCAGCGACCTTTCAGCAATTGATAGATCGCCTTAAGATCTCGTTATGTGACATAACTTTAGTTGCGTATTTGGACGATATTATTTTATGTTCCGAGAGTTTTGTGGATCACTTAGATGATCTTAGAAAGCTTCTTGATCATCTCAGGCAATTTGGTCTCAAGGTGAATCGAGAGAAATGCCGTTTTGCTTGTCAAGCTGTGAAGTATTTGGGTCACATATTAACACCTGATGGTATCAAGTTTCATCCAGATAAAGTTTCAGCCATATCGCTCCGCAAGCCTCCGAGAAACGTGAAGGAGTTACTATCGTTTCTACAAGTGTGGTCCTGGTACAGACGTTTTGTACCCGCCTTCGCAAATGTTGCAAAGTCGCTTTCACAGCTGACGAAGAAAAATGTTAAATGGGAATGGTCTGATCAACAGCAGAAAGCGTTTGATGAACTGAAGCAGCTATTGACAACGACACCAATTTAAAAGCAAGCAGATGAAAACTTGCCGTTCATCCTCAAAACCGATGCTAGTGGATATGCACTCTTAGCAGTCCTGATCCAGGGGAGGGGCCAGATGAGCATCCCATAGAGTATGGAAGTAGATTGCTAACAAAAGCTGAGCAAAACAATTCCACAATTGAGCGGGAAGCCCTGGATATCATATGGGCTGTGCAGAAATTCCGAGGCTATATTGAAGGCTCCGAGGTGAAGCTCATTACTAACCACCGGCCATTGAAATGGCTGATGAAATTAAAATCTCCAACAGGAAGGCTTTCTCGTTGGGCATTATTGATACAGTCTTATAATATACAAATTGATTACAAGCCTGGAAGAACTAATGTCGTAGCAGATATGTTATCGCCGCCGCCGTGTGAGGCCGAACACGTTGCTGAAGAACTCTGCGATATTTGCTCATTCGAAATTGATCTTCCACGTCAAGGAGCAAAGCAGATAAGAGAAGGGCAGATAAGTGACCGAGATCTGAAGGCAATTATTGACTGCTTCGAAAATAAAACTGACGATGCGGTGCATTGGTCCAAAAGAGGTTACACTATGAACGATGGTGTATTGTATTGTTACAATGACGAAAATAGCGAGAATGCACAACTAGTCATCCCCAAATCTGAGCGTTCAGCGATATTGGACACCATAATAAAGATATAGCAGGTTACTATGGGATTGATAGAACGGCGAATAAGATAAAGATATAGCACGCCACTATGGGATTGATAGAATGGAGAATAAGATAATGCTCCGCTGTTACTGGCCTGGAATTCGTAAAGATATTGACAGCCACGTGAAAAGTTGTATCGATTGTCAACGGTAAAAAGTATCCAACCTAAAACCAATGGGCTTATATCAAACTACGTCTAGTAAACAACGCCTTGAAACCATAGCTATCGATTTATTTGGGCCGTTACCAGCAGATACTAATGTTATAGAGTGGATATATATAGTGGAGGATGTAGCGAGTCGTTGGGTGGAACTTTTTGTGCTAAAAGAAGCCTCAGCTGAAAGCTGTGCGAGATCGTTGATAGACGAGGGGTTCCTACAGTATGGCGTTCCAAGGCGAATCATCAACGACAATGGGGTACAATTTGTATCGGCAATTATGCAGAAGCTAACGTTCTGTCTAGAAATAAGCCAATTCTTTACTCCCTTGAACCATCCCCAAGCCAACTCCGTAGAGCGAAATAATCGTGACCTGAAGACGCAGTTGGCAATTTTGGTAGGTAACCAACAACGCACTTGGGCAGAAAGATTACCTGCCATTCGCTTTGCTATAAATACAACTCGATGTCAAAGTACTAGTTATACTTCTACCTATCTTACATTCGGGCGTGAACTGAGGACGATTGACGATGTCCAGCATGATCTACGAGCCATCATACCCTCTGAAAACTATATCGCTGAGATCACTCCATATCTCAATACTCTGACTAAAGCATTTCAAAACGCTCGTGGATGCGAACAGAAACAACAAGATCACAATAAAGATTTAACCAATCCTCAAAGGCGTGGGCAAGAAGGATTAGGAATTGGATCCAAGGTTCTATTTACCACTCACGTGTTAAGCAATGCCGCTAAGGCTGTAACTTCAAAATTCGTACCATGACGAGATGGTCCTTATATCATCATTGGAAAACAGGGTTCCTCCTCCTATGTTGTAGCTCATGAGGATAATCCACAATATCCTTTAGGTACATATCATGCGTCGTCATTGGCACCGTTTAGAAGTTCCAGCGCTGCTCCAGAAAATCCAGTGAACATGATACGTCGTCGAGGACGTCCACGAAAGGCTACGAAGTAGGATACCACATCGGTCGATATCAGTATCCTAGGGGGAGACTGTAGCGAGTCAATCGGTCAATCAAATAACCTTATTGATTTATGTTATAAAAACACAACACTGTTTACATACAACTCTGTGAGAATACCATTATAATACTACTCTGTACATATTGTATGTTTTTATGTATATCGCAACCCTGACAAGCACTTGTCATCGCTTCGCAAATATTTTCAGTTGTTCATTTTATTCATTCTGCCGCTGGCTTCTGACGAGTACGGTTCTCGTCCGATATTACTTCGGACAGTCCAAACTAACATATTTAAAGCTAAGCTGAAAGTATTTCCATACATATATTTTTGTATTTATTGTAATTTGACCTTATATTCAATAAAGTGGCAGTGGACACATGTATAATTTAAGAAACGAAAATAATTCAGATTCTTCAAAATTTAAAAACCGTTTTTACTTAGTTTTACCATCCCACCATTGCAAAAATGTTAATAAAATTAAAATGCAATGTTAAAATGAAACTGTGGTTAATATCCTACCAAACGGTGTATAGCTTATCTAATCAATTACTTTGCATGTATTTTATTTGACCATTACAAAAAATAAAAAAATTTATTTCGACTTATTAAAAGTCCTTGAAAGGGCAATAAAATTATATGGGCAATTTACTCGTGACTACAATCTAAATAAAAGTTCTTATGTCATAATTTATCCTAAAATTACTGGTTTACGAGATATTAGCCAATAAAAACATATACAATTTTTTAGTGCATTTTTGCCTTTAGGTCAAATTTCCATGGAATTTTTTCACTACTGATGGCCACATTTTGTTACAGATCTTATTTTTTATTCCCATTCTTTCAGAAAATGCGTGGGGAGCGAAGAAAATTAGCACTTTATTTCTGTGGGTGTTCTAACGTGTATAGTATGTTCTGTCATTTCTACACCCCGGCACCAACACTCCGGCTCAATTGTGGCCCAATATTTCTTTCGAAGCTCAGGCACGGGACCATATATTCCGCTTTCCCGATATTAGATGGCGCTATACTGCTGTGGCCATAAGGCCTGCACTCAAGCTGCCCGAGGCCTTAAGCCTTGTTGCCGTTGCTAATGCGATGTTTTTTGCCGTTAGGTCGGGATATATAGAATGGCATGCAATGCTGCTGTCGGGGTAGTTTTTAAGGCTCCCATTATGGTAATCTTTATACTCTGGATACCTTCTCAAGTTTTTTGGTATACCCGTACTTTTTTGTGTAGCTGTACACCAAACAAGAACCCCATAGTAAAGTATGGGTTTGGAAATTGCCTTAAATACCCTATGAGATAATTTGGGTAATAGGCCCCACGTGCATCCTAACATCCTCTTGCATGTATAACGTGCCGCGGAGGCTTTCTTCGCTCTCTCTTCCATATGGAGTTTCCACGACAACTTACTATCTAGTATATCTCCTAGATACTTTGTGCTATATTTTTTTGCAGGGTTACCCTACCCCTCCAAGCTAAGACTTAGTCCAATTAGGGACCTTATACTGTCTAGTAAGATGCCCAAGCATGTACGGGATGCGGAAGAGCCTGATCCATCAGAGAGATGAGTGGTATTACTCATCTGCCGCTTATGATGACAGAAATGTCATCTGCATATGCCGTAAGTTTGACTGATTTGACCGTCGAACAGCCTAAGTAATTGGTTTATAATCAGCGTCCACAGCATTGGTGATAAAATCCCACCCTGTGGTGTTCCTCTGTTTACAGATTTCGTTGCCTCGCACAGACCCCATTGCGATGTGATCATTCTGCAGCTTACCATAGAGCCGATCCAATTTGCTAAAGCTGGATGAACTTCAATCAAGTTGAGACTGTCCATGACTGCTCTTTTCGAGCCATTGTTGAAAGACCTGGCAATGTCCCGAAAAACACCTAGGGCATATATTCGGTGTTCCAGGGCCTTCTCTATATTCATAACCACCCTTGGCAATGCAGTATCGACTGACTTGCCTTTGGTGTATGCATGTTGTGCGGAAGAAAATAATTCCTCGTTCATTTTTGATTTTATATACACATCTATTAATCTCTCTAGGGTTGTGAGTAGAAAAAATGTCAAACTAATAGGTCTTTCGGGTGCCGATGACTGGCTTAACCAGCCTCTTCGAATTTGATTTTTAAATCTAATTAATAAATACTTACTACCATATTGAATATTTTTGGAAAAATTTAAACTACTCGACATCAGGACGGACAAGGCAAGACTTTGTTCTGCAGGAAAATTAGTTTGCTTTCATGTAAAAATTGCGCCTCGCTCCCCTCTTCACCATCTTTATTTTTCCTTGAACGTTGGGGCAGCGCACTCGCCTCAAATGGCCCAATGTAACCAGGCTGATCCCGTTCATGTACCTATATCCCGCGGTACCGCCGTGAGGCATAACGTCACGGTGGGAAAAAAGCGATTTGGTCGCCACTGATTCTCATGCGCATTTCTCTGCGCTCCCTTTCGTTATGCACCAACCGCGTCATCACAATGAACGACATTTTACTTCCCACAATGTGTGTCTCTGCACATTAGGGGAACTCAATTCCTAATGGAAGGTCCCTCTCCAAAAACTCCGTGTACAGAGTATGTTTCGCAGTGAAAACGAGGCCAATGAAACATAACGTGTTTTGAATTTTCCAATTCGGTAAGACAGTGAAACCGCCGTGTCCACTCAATAACTGCGTGAGGTGGTTAATTTGCCGTGCTTCCGCTCGTACCATTATAGTATGTATATTACGCACTAACATGAAGGTTCGGGCCACTTACTCGATTCTTCCCACCTAACTAATGTTCGTAATTTTGCGCTTTTATTGACATCTTCAGATGGTCGGTGGATTCAAATGCTATACAGATCGGCCATTTCACTTGACAGTCTACTGGGATAATCACATGCTATTAGTATAGCAGTAATATGGGTGCCTCCTAGTATCTCCTTTTGGTGGATCAGTTTAGATCCGTGCTATACTTTTAAGTCAATGTTTATTCCTAAATATTACAAGAAGGGCTTTGAATTTATTTCATAATCTCCTATGGTTAGAAATGACGGACTGTTGAGGTCACCAAATTCGTGATGTAATTGGAACGATTTTCCGTCATCCCTTGTCAAATTTGGTTTCTAGACAAACCGGTTTCGGCGTTACGCCATCATCAGTGTCGATTTTCGTTCTGTCATAGTCCTTTATTCTTCATACGGCGTTATTATATAAGGCTTGGAGCAGATCAAGAGAGATCATCATAGAGGAAATAAAATGTCGTAGAACAAAAGAGAATCCCACTGATGAAGATCAGAAAGAAACCAAAGTTGCTATAAAAATGCAACAAATATAGTAGTTTCTAACGTGGTACATAGATTGGTCGGCTCCTCAACTAATTGCGCTACCAAAAATCCACGAGCCGGACACTCCAATGAGGCCCATCATTAATTTTGAATCGGCACCATGTTACATACTGTTCAAATATTTAAAAAGGATATTGAAAGATACTTTGGAGCTAAGGAACGAATATGCAATAGCTAACACCACAGAAACACAGAGAAACTTGAGACCGTAGATCTGACAAAGAACAGCAAATTGGTAGCTTTTGACACAAAATATTTATATACAACAATACCACCATCGGAGACATTGAATATAGGTAGCTCAACAATAAATCATAATACAAAAAACAAAGTGAAAAGTATGCAAATCACAAATACGCTGAGAACCACTTTACGTCAAAACTATTTTCAATCCAACAATAAAATATATAGACAAACAAACGGTCTTGGAATGGGAAGCCTCAAATCAGCCATTCTTATGGAAGTGTTAATGCAAAATCTGGAAAAAAAGGTACATACAGGAACTTAAGTCCAAATTAGGCGTGTCATTTTACGTAAGATACGTGGATGACATAATATGCGTTTAAACTTCTAATAACGAGCACCTTGCACTGGAGTACCTCAACAAGCAGCACGGGAATATAAAATTTACAATGGAAACCGAAAAAGACGGTTGAATCAACTATTTAGACCTCATGATAAATCTTGATAGAGTTGTCAAAAGATTTAACTACGACGTATATAGAAAGCCAACGGCCACCGACACAATAATACATGATACCTCAAATCACCCCCAACAGCATAAAAATACAGCATTAGGGCTTTTGGTACATATACTTGAAAGAACGCCTCTTACACACGAAGCATATAAGAGAGAGCTTGATGTAATATATAACATTGCTGCAAACAATGGATATAAAAAAGCTCTAGTAAATAAGCTCAGAAGGTCGCATGGAGAACCAAAAAGAAATAATGAAAAGGAAAATAGCAACTCCTGGACTACTATGACATATACTGGAAAAGCAACATATGAATTGGCAAACTTACAAAAAAAAAAAAAATACATCATTAACACGGCGTTCAAAACATCCAACAACCTAGGCCGAAAACTAAGAATTAACTCAGATGATCTGTTCAGCAGCCACGGCGTATACAAGCTTACCTACGATGCCAACACAGTTATACAGGACAAACAGGATGGCAAATAAGAACGAGGTTCAAAGAATACATTAGAGATTACAACACTAAAGTAAGCTCCGTGCTAATTTTGCTAATTTTATAATTGTTATGTCTTCTTCCGCCAACTCTTTGGCTCTTTACGGCTTAAAAGATAAACTTATTAACCAGATCTTGGAATTGGACAAAATCAAAAATGTTTTTATTGAGATTGTCGAGTCGATAAACAATTGATCCATTTCGCCTACGACTGGTATAGATTTGAATGAACGGGTTCTACGTTCAAACAAAAAGGCAAAGGCGGGTGATAGTGTTGTTTTGCACTAGGCCAAAGTGCAAAAGACTTCTCCTGCTCCACCTGTGCATTCTAATAATGCTGTTGTTACTGCTCACACTCTAACTTCGATTGCAGTGTCGCCTAGCAATAATACTAGTTCTACTGCATTTGGTAGTAATGCTTTTGTTGCTGCTGTCGCTCTTACTAAAGCGCCTGCTAATAATACGTGTTTGAATGGTTCAGCTGATAACTCTAACGACGTTCCTGTTGCTGTCCCTGCTAGTGCTGATGCTGTTGCTGTTTCTGCTGCACCTGATACAATTACTGGTTTTACTGGTTCCCTTTCTACTGATGAGGCGTAGTTAGCCTGACATTCCAAAAAATAAATAGCTCCTACGCTACTGGTGGTAGTAAAATTTGTATCTACTATCAAAATACTTCCGGTATCAGAACCAAAACTGAGTCTGTCTACACCCTGTCCTCAGAGCTAGACTATGATTGTTTCGTTCTTACTGAAACTTGGCTAAATGAGAATTTTTTTTCGGAGTTTTTCAATCCGGCTATTTGGCTGTTTTTACGGAAGACTGGTTGCATTCCTTTCAAAAGAGCAACCAAATCGACGCGGTCTATACCGATTTTTCTAAGACCTTGTATAGGGTATCGCGGGCAGCGTTTGGGTCCGCTACTATTTTTCATATTTATTAACGACATATCATCTTGTTTTTCAAGGTGTAAGTTTATTTTTTATGCGGATGACTTAATAGATTACCATGAAATAAAGTGCTTGGATGATTCTTTAATCTTACAAAGTGAGCTTTGAAACTGATGGTGTGCTCGTAATCGTTTATTCTCAAATATTGATGTCATTTTACCACTTATGCTAAAGGTTCTGTTTTAGTTCCTACGGCGTATAGTATCTCAGACGTTCCATTAAAAAAGTTAACTGAAATTAAAGACTTGTGTGTATTTTGATACTAAGCTTACTTTTACTACTCACATAAGCTATATAGTTTCTAAAGCTTACGAAAAGTTGGCTTTCATCGGCCGTAACTGCTCATCATTTTTAGATCCTTATACTCTCAAACTATTGTACACATCCGTAGTGAGATCGAGGTTGGATTATGCGATATTTGTTTGGAGACCTTTTCATGCTGTTTATTTCAAGAAGTTGGAGTCTGTTCAGAGAGCTTTTGTGCGCTTTGCGTTGCGGTCGATGAACTTTGTAGGCCATGTACCATCATATCAATTTCGCTGTTTACTGACAAATCTTATGTCACTAGACTCCAGGCGAACTCTGGTGTCAATGTTCATTGTTTTTGATATTGTTTCGGGCTCAATTGAATGTTCTTACCTCCTCATGCTCCTCATGAAAATTCGTTTTAATGTACCCTCTCGTATCCTTTGTTGTAACGATTTTTTTTATATGGGTGTTGCTAGAACAGTTTATGCAATGAATGGTCCCCTTAGGACGACACTTTCTCAATTTAATGCTTATTGCTATTCCTTGGCGTTTGATTTTAGTTGTAGTTAATTTGCATTTAAGAACCTGATCATTAGACACTTGTCATAAAGTTAACTATACTTTTTATATAAGCTATGTAAACTTGAAGTTTTGTATATTAGCAGTCTGTAAACACCTTGTCTGCGGAAAAATAAATAAATAAATAAACAAAAAAAAAAAAAAAAAACCGACTCCAAACATTATACCAGAGTCCAACTTCGCGAATCACATGTCGAAAATGAATGAATCACATCGAAAATGAATGTTCCCTAGCAAACATCAATAAAACAGTCAGGGTGATTCACAAACAAGCAAAAGGCCGACGTCTGAACATACTCGAAAACATGGAAACCTACAAAGAGAAAACATTCGACGGTAGAATAACAAATGAACAGATAAACACAATTTCTCACACAATATTTGAGCCTGTAAAACGTGTTTACAAGAAACAAAGTAATCACACAGGTACAATAGACAAACACACAACAACAAAGAAACACAAAAAAATAAACTCACCAAAGCAACAAACCCACGAAGAACGTCAAACGACTAGAATTACTGACCTTTACCTACCTCAGTCAGCCACACAAATCGATCAGTAAAAATCAGGGTTTGAATTTCTTACTGAAAAATAGTAAAATTTTAAATTTTTCGGCTTTCCCAGTAATGACCTTTTTGTCGGTTTGGAATTTTTAATACTAGGTTCAAACACACACCAAATTGGCAATTTATACTATTTGGGCAATTTATTACGCAATTTGTCATATAATAAATTGTAATAATAAATTGCCAATTTAAAAAAAATTGCGTAATAAATTGTTTCAAACTGCAAATGCAACATTGTAAAGTGTGTTTATTGAGTATATTTAAACGTCAGTTACGCATGGCTGAACTATATGGTTGGCTCATCTCATCAGCTGATTTTATGTCTTTCATTTCACTGGAGTAGGGATTGTCAAAAGAAGAAGGCAAACTCAAAATGAAACCAAAACATTGAACACATTTTCTTACAACACACAAAAATTTCAAAGTTTTATGTTTTCATTCCATTTCATTCGCCCAATAATGTGCGTGTTCATTTTGACAGTATGAACAAAGGTATGTTCTTGCTGTAGAGATGAGCCAACCAGCTATCAAATTACTATTGTGTAAGCTAAATCGAGTTGTATGAACAGCATTCAATTCAAATCTAAATTTCCTCAATTTATTTTTCTGTTTGAACATAGTATAAAGCTTACAATTGTATTTGAAAACCATTTCAGCAAACAAATTTTTTTTTTTTTTGATTTTACTTCAGATGTAACTTGAATGGGTGCGAGCTGTCGTCGGCAACAGAAAAAAAACTTGAATATTTTGCTGTGCTTTGAAGCTATAAGTATTTCACGATCAACTATAAGTATTTCATGATAGACATTTTTCAGTTTTTTAACAGCCGAAATTCTGGTTTCGAATTACTTACTGAAAATAAGCTAAAGTAACAATATCTGATTTTCAAAGGGATATACAAGCAATTGTACGATGTTTTGATCGTAAAAATGAAATGGTGTATTAACCTTGTCACGAATCTCAAAATTGTAAGATAGACCCACCAATAAGTATACCGAATTGATCAGGATGAAGAGCTGAGTTGATTTACCAATATTGGCATGCCCCTCTGTCTGTTTGTATGCAAACTACATAGTTTATTTTATATCTTATAACTTTAAACGAGCAATTCTTGTTTGTTTGTATAGCCGAACGATCTCGGGAACAGCTCAACCGATTTAAATAAAATTTGGCACGGAGATAAAGTATCACCTTGTAAGACTTTCTACCTAGGTTTTGCAACTCAGAATGTTTCACAAGGTTGCCACCTATTCGAAATAAAAAAAATTGTATTGGTTATGGCTATTAAACGAAGGGTATTTCACTCCGCATTACATAAGGGACATTTTTGAGTAGGGTTGCCACCTATTCGAAATTAAAAAAAATGCATGAGATATGCCGATATAGGTATCAAATGCAAGGTATTTCACTTCGCATTACAATAGGGACATTTTTGAGTGGGGTTGCCATTTAGGGTTGCCACCTATTCGAAATTTAAAAAAATTGCATGAGATATGCCGATATGGGTTTCAAACGAAAATTATTTCACTCCGAGTTACAATGGGGACATTTTTGAGTAGGGTTGCCACCTATTCGAAATTAAAAAAAAATGCATGAGATATGCGGTTATGGGTATCAAATGCAAGGTATTTCACTCCGCATTACAATAGGGACGTTTTTGAGTAGGGTTGTCATTTAAGGTTGCCACCTATTCCAAATTAAAAAAAATTGTATGCGCTATGCCGATAGGGGTTGGGGTAGTTAGACGAAATAGTACTCTAATTACTCATATTCTATTAAAGCTTTAAAAGAGAACATTAAAGTTAAAAATAATCGTAAAAAAAATCTTACATATGCTCCGACTTAATTTTCTTAATTTCACACACGCTAATAAAATTGAAATGCAATATCAAGGCACCGTGGCAAATTCTATCAAAATATATTTAAAAACATATTTTTTGCAAATATGAAATGAATAATTGCAATATCTCACAGGTTGCTATTAGAAAGATTTCTCACCAAAGCAAAAGGATATCCCACCTTGGTAATTTGCTACCGTTGAACACTAGAGGCATATGTGCAATTTGAAAACGACATCTAACCATTTAACTACTTACCACCAGATGGCGCTTAGGGAAGTAAGTTGACATTTAATTAATCAGCTAGTTTGTTGTCATCCGTGAAATTTACAAGTTTTTGGAATGTAATAAAATTGTGAGACTTTCATAGTGTATAACTAAAAAAATGTTTGAAATTAATAATTCGGCGCATGACGATACTCGAGAAACGTTGCCAGCCCAACGAAACGTTGCCGAGCTAAGCTCGGTCGCCCAGGTACTTTATCTTAAAATCACTTAGGTATGTACATCTGTTCACTATACATTTCATATCTTGTACAGCCGATTCTTTGGATATTACGAATGGGATAAGATTATTGTTCAGCCCCATCCATGAAAGATATGAAGTCACGTCCTTACTAGTATAAATGTTGTTTTTACCTCCGACACACATATATACGCATGCAAGTTTTTTACTTTCTTCATTTTTATACCTTTCATGAAAATGAAATGGTATGTTAACATCGTCACGAATCTCAAAATTGTAAGTCCTTAAAGTGAAGTAGATAGACCCACCATAATGTATAACGAAATTATCAGGATGAAGAGCTAAGTTGATTTAGCCCTGTTCGTCTGTCCGTCTGTCTGTTTGTATGTAAACTAGTCCCTCCATTTTGGAGATATCTCTCAGCTGTCCTGTTGAAAAGTTGTTCATCTTTGATTGCTCCTTTAAGGCACATATTTAACATGTCACTATCTGCTTGAGTTTTTATTGATGCATAGAAATTTACTTTTATTTCGCCTATCCTTAAAGGTGATAACAAAAATGATATCGAAAATTATAGGCGGATATCCAAATTTACCACTGTGTCAAAGCAATTTGAGTGCATGGTTTAGAATAAAATTTAATTCTCCGTGAAACATCTACTATGTTCTCAGCGGAATGGATTCTTTTCGGGTAGATCTACCAGAACTACTTTGGTTGTTTTTACGGAAGACTGTTTGCATTCAGTTCAAAAGAGCTACCAAATCGACGCGGTCTATACCTGTTTTTCTAAGGCTTTCTATAGGGTATCTCATCGAATACTACTGGCAAAACTTCTTACTCTTACCAGGGCAGCGTTTTGGGTCCGCTACTATTTGTCTCATTTATTAACGACATATCATCTTGTTTTTCAAGGTGTAAGTTTCTTTTTTATGCTGATGACTTAAAAGATTACCATAAGTGCTTGGATGATTCTTTAATCTTACAAAGTGTGCTTTGAAACTGATACCATTGGTGTGCTCGTAATCGTTTATTCCCAAATATTGATGCCATTTTACCACTTATGACAAAGGTTCTGTTTTAGTTCCTACAGCGTATAGTATCTCAGACGTTCCATTAAAAAAGTTAACTGAAATTAAAGACTTGGGTGTATTTTGATACTAAGCTTACTTTTACTACTCACATAAGCTATATAGTTTCTAAAGCGTACGCAAAGTTGGCTTTCATCCTCCGTAACTGCTCATCATTTTCAGATCCTTATACTCTCAAACTATTGTACACATCCGTAGTGAGATCGAGGTTGGAGTATGCGATATTTGTTTGGAGACGTTTTCATGCTGTTTATTTCAAGAAGTTGGAGTCTGCTTTTGTGCGCTTTGCGTTGCGGTCGATGAACTTTGTAGGCCCTGTACCATCATATCACTCTCGCTGTTTACTGATAAATCTTATGTCACTAGACTCGAGGCGAAGTGTGTTGTTTTTGATATCGTTTCGGGCTCAATTGACTGTTCTTACCTCCTCATGAAAATTCGTTTTAATGTACCCTCTCGTATCCTTTGTTGTAACGGTTTCTTTTATATGGGTGTTGCTAGAACAGTTTATGCAATGAATGGTTCGCTTAGGACGACACTTTCTCAATTTAATGCTTATTGCTATTCCTTGGCGTTTGATTTTAGTTGTAGTTAATTTACATTTAAGAACCTGATCATTAGACACTTGTCATAAAGTTAACTATACTTTTTATATTAAAAAAAAATTGCATGAGATATGCCGATATGGGTATCAAGCGAAACGTATTTCACTCCAAATTACAACAGAGACATTTTTGAGTAGGGTTGCCATTTAGGGTTGCCACCTATTCGAAAATAAAAAAAGATTGCATGGGATATGCCGATATGTGTATCAAACGAAAGGTATTTCACACCGCATTACAATAGGGACATTTTTGAGTAGGGTTTCCATTTACGGTTGCCACCTATTCGAAATACAAAAAAAAATTGCATGAGCTATGCCGATAGGGGTTGGGGTAGTTAGACGAAATAGTACTCTAATCACTCATATTCTATTAAATCTTTAAAGGAGAACATTAAAGTTAAAAATCTTCGTAAAAAAAATCTTACATATGCCCCGACTTAATTTTCTTAATTTCACACACGCTAATAAAATTGAAATGCAATATCAAGGCACCGTGGCAAATTCTAGCAAAATATATTTAAAAACATATTTTTTGCAAATATGAAATGAATATTTGCAATTTCTCACAGATTACTATTAGATAGATTTCTCACCATAGCAAAAAGATATCTCACCATGGTAATTTGCTACCGTTGAACAGTAGAGGCATATGTGCAATTTGAAAGCGACATCTAACCATTTAACTACTTACCAACAGATGGGGCTTAGGGAAGTAAGTTGAAATTTAATTAAACTAGCTTATAGTTGTTATTCGTGAAATTTACAAGTTTTTGGAATGTAATAAAAATGTGAGACTTTCATAGTGTTTAACTAAAATAAAATAATTAAAAAAAAATTTTTAAGTTAAACGGTTTTATTGAAAACAATATTTACATGAAATAATAATAATACGAAAAGCTAGAAAATAATTAGGTAGGTCCCAGGTACTAGTCATCACACTCCTTATCAATCAATGTCGTTGATCAGACAATTAAGTAAAAGCGTTGGGCGCGTGAAATTTTTAAAAATGTGACTGATTAAGGTTCAGTTAGATTTATACTATGTTCAAACAGAAAAATAAATTGAGGAAATTTCGATTTGAATTGAGTGCTGTTCATACAACTCGATTTAGCTTACACAATAGGAATTTGATAGCTGGTTGGCTCATCTCTACAGCAAGAACATACCTTTGTTCAGACTGTCAAAATGAACACGCACATTATTAGGCGAAGAAAATGGAATGAAAACATAAAACTTTGAAATTTTTGTGTGTTGTAAGAAAATGTGTTCAATGTTTTGTATTCTTTTTGAGTTTGCCATCTTCTTTTGACAATCCCTACTCCAGTGAAATGGAAGACATAAAATCAGCTGATGAGATGAGCCAACCATATAGTTCAGCCATGCGTAATTCACGTTTAAATATACTCTATAAACACACTTTACAATGTTGCATTTGCAGTTTGAAACAATTTATTACGCAATTTTTTTTAAATTGGCATTTTATTATTACAATTTATTATATGGCAAATTGCGTAATAAATTGCCCAAATAGTATAAATTGCCAATTTGGTGTGTGTTTGAACCTAGTATTACTTATGACTGTCAGTAGAAATATGACGCGTCCAATGCTTTTATTTAATTGTCTGATCAACGCCATAGATTGATAAGGAGTGTGATGACTAGTACCTACGACCTACCTAATTATTTTCTAGCTTTTCGTATTATTATTACTTCATGTAAGTATTGTTTTCAATAAAACCGTTTAACTTAAACAATTCTTTTTAATTATTTTATTTTCAAGTTTTTGTCTTTATTTAATTGCCTATTCTCATTCTATTTAGTTCATTTAGTGACTCATTATTACAAGGACTCTTTGCTGACAATTTGTTACAACCTAAGTCCTCAATACATAATCCTTCCAAAGACTTTACTCGACTCTGCGCCACGTATGCTTGTCCCTCCTCCAACCCCAAAATATTTTGATGTCACTTCTACCGGACTGTATGCAATATTTGTTCCAAATATGAGCCAAATCGGGTATCATAGGTCGCTTTCTATTCATGTATCTATGTATTATGTGCTCCAAATATGGGCAAAATGGGACCACAAATATGATTTTTGTGAATATCTCGATCCTTCCGCCACCTAGCGGCGATTTTTTTTTTGATAGGAAGCTTTCAATTCTTGTATGTATTAAGTGTTCCAAATATGAGCCAAATCGGGCCACAAATACGATTTTTGCGAATATCTCGATCCATGCGACACCTAGCGGCGATTTTCTTTCACAGGTCGATTTCTATTCTTGTATGTATTAAGTTTTCCAAATATGAGCCAAATCGGTCCACAAATACGATTTTTGCGAAAATCTCGATCCATGCGCCACCTAGCGGCGATATTCCAAGTTTCATGCTTGTAGCTTATCGGGAAGTTACTTAAATTTCAATTACAAGATTCGTTCACAACGGCCGTGCAGCCGTGCATGCAGCCATGCGGCCTGTCAACTCAAGCTAAATAAAACCGTTTAAAAATGTTTGAAATTAATAATTCGGGGCATGACGATACTCGAGAAACGTTGCCAGCACAATGAAACGTTGCCGAGCAAAGCTCGGTCGCCCAGGTACTTTATCTTAAAATCGCTTAGGTATGTACATCTATTCACTATACATTTCATATCTTGTACAGCCGATTCTTTGGATATTACGAATGGGATAAGATTATTGTTCAGCCCCATCCATGAAAGATATGAAGTCCCGTCCTTACTAGTATAAATGTTGTTTTTACCTCCGACACACATATATACGCATTAGGCCGGGCCGATTTGTGGGGAGGCAAAAAAATCGCCCATTGCTCTGTGAAAATCATATTCTAGGGATCGAAATAAGAAACCTTGCCGACGGAACCATACCTCTAAAATGAATTCTGATGTCTCCCTTTGGGTCGTAGGGGCAAATTTAGAAAAATCCCACTTTGAAATGCCTATGTTTTTCTTTTTGGAGTTTATTTTTATTTTTAGAAATTTATTTAGTCAGAACATATGTAAATGAAAAAATGAATTTAACTTAGTAATAGAAAAGAAATTTAAAAAAAATATTAGAAATTAGCGTTTTTACAACCCCTTTTAAAACCAAGGCATCACTGTGATGCATTTGCATGTCGTAAACATAGTTGTGTGAGTTTTTTATTCAACCGTTTTAAAAAATGAAGGTATCACTGTGACACAATTGTAGATCGTAAAATTGCTTGTGTTGTTTTTTTTTAAGCCACCTCAAGACACAGCAGGTATAATTGAAATTTCACCTACTCAAAAGTTTGAACCAAAGGGGGGGGGGGGGGGGGCATCAGAATTCGTTTTAGAGGCATGGTTCCTTCGGCAAAGTTTCTTATTTTGATCCCTAGAATACGATTTTCACAGAGCAATGAGCGATTTTTAAATCGACCCGCCCTAATACGCATGTACGTTTTTTACTTTCTTCATTTTTATACCTTTCATGAAAATGAAATGGTATGTTAACATCGTCACGAATCTCAAAATTGTAAGTCCTTAAAGTAAAGTGGATAGACCCACCATTATGTATAACGAAATTATCAGGATGAAGAGCTGAGTTGATTTAGCCATGTTCGTCTGTCTGTTTGTATGTAAACTAGTCCCTCCATTTTTGAGATATCTTTATATAATTTGGTGAGCGGGTATATTTGACTATCCGATTAGACATTTGTCGGAACCGGCCGGATCGGACCACTATAATATATATCGCCCTTATAACCGATTGTTAGATATCGTAATTTCTGCCCCATTTTAACAGCTAAAAGCTTCAAACTTCACCAAATACTTACGTATATAGCATATATTTTTGTCTGAAAAAACCCATAGAGATCGGTGGTATATATAGTGTATACCCCATATAAAATGTCATTTCTGCCCCCTTTTTTACGGCTAGAAGCATCAAATTACACCAAATTCCATCAAATGCTTACGCTTACGTCATATATTGTTCAAATAAGTGATAAGTGATTCGTGGTCATAGTTTTTACATAGAGACCACAAAAACGTGAAACTTTGCATCCTCACACAAATTGCCTACCTATTTTTAAACGGTTTTATTTAGCTTGACTTGACAGGCTGCACGGCCGTTGTGAACGAATTTTGTAATTAAAATTTAAGTAATTTCCCGATAAGCTACAAGCTTGAAACTTGGAATATAATTCAGAATTCGATGACAATGCAATAATAAGAAAAAACTCCGATAGGTGGCGCATGGATGGAAATATTTCAAGAAATCGTATTTGCGGTCCGATCTAGCTCATATTTGGAACACATGATACATACATTTATAGAAAGCGACAGGTGGCGCAAGGATCGAAATATTCAAAAAATCGTATTTGTGATCCGATTAGGCTCATATGTGGAACACATATTACATACATGAATAGAAAGCGAAATATGAAAAATAAAATAATTTAAAAAAATTGTTAAGTTAAACGGTTTTATTGAAACAATACTTACATTAAGTAATAATAATACTAAAAGCTAGAAAATAATTAGGTAGGTCCTAGGTACTAGTCATCGCACTCCTCATCAATCTAGGGCGTTGATTAGACAATTAGATAAATAATAGTTAAAAAAACTAAAAAATCAGGCTTTTATAGTAAACCGATCTAAAAATAGAAAATAATTTTCAATTAAAAAGAATTTATATAACAGTAGTAGAAGGTCAAACAATCGTTTATAATTAATCACCTCAAAATAAAATTATAATAAAATTTAAGTTATTAACAGAATAATTTAATTCACAGAACAAACCGTGGGTGCATTTGACTTCATTTGATATCTTTCCTCTCAGATAGTTGCCAATAGAATGATTGTAACATTCAATATCAAGCACACCACGCTTTTTACTGTGAATTAAATTATTCTTTTAATAACTTAAATTTTATTATAATTTTATTTTGAGGTGATTAACTATAAACGATTTTTTGAACTTCTACTACTGTTATATAAACTCTTTTTAATTGAAAATTATTTTCTATTTTTTAGTTCGGTTTGCTATAAAAGCGTGTTTTTTTAGTTTTTTAAACTATTATTTATTTTTAATTTTTTAGTTCAAGTAATTTTAAAAAATTTAGTCGAAAGTGATGAAACCTCGAAACGGCAGCGGTCCTTGGATGAATCCAACCCCTCGGCACCGAAAAGGGCCAAGACGCAGGGAGGCTGGACGCGGTCTTTCGCCGAAATTGCCAAGGGTCGGCAGATCATTGGAAATATAGACGAGAGCAGCGAAGATGGCAGGCTCCCGAAACAACAGTGGAAGCGGATCGAGGCCGCGCTCGCTACGGTGGCCGTTAAGGTTAAGAAAGACAACCCTGGTCCACCGCCATCTTACAATGATGCAGAGTGATTTCAGGGCAATGTCAAGCTAATTGCCTGTGACGACACCAGGTCGGTAAACTTCTACAGGGCCGCCGTCACGCTGGTAGGGGTAGTATATCCGGGCGCGCGGCTCAAGGTAGTGGAGGTGACTGATATCCCCTCACGACCAAGGGCTAGAGCCTGGGTTCCAGTGACGCCAACGGACCCAGCTGACATCCTGGAGCTGCTCCAGGAGTACAACCGCCACAGGTCAACCCGGATAAAACTGAGCTTATTCTCTTCACGAGGAGGTACAAAGTACCAAATCTTACACCGCCACGAATTGGGCGTACGTTCTTAGCGTTTAGCCATCAAGCCAAGTATTTGGGAGTCATTCTGAATAGGAAGTTATTATGGAGTGACCATATAGTGGAGCGATCCAAGAAGGCAGCAGCAGAGCTGTTCACCTGCAAGAGGGCAATTGGCACCTCCTGGGGATTCTCCCCTAAGGTGACCTACTGTATTTACACTGTGCGCCCGATTCTTATTTATGGTGCCTTGTTCTGGTGGCCTGCACTAGCTAAAAGTACCTATCTTAAATTGCTTCAAAAGGAGCAACGGAGTTCGCAGATCTGCATTACCGAGGCTCTCGGCTCCACTCCAGATTCCGTTACATACATACATGGATACATAGATACATAGAGAGATACAGGCCAAGCTAATAAATGCGTGTTAAAAAGGGCTCCAGTATGCTCTTTCCTAGATATGCCATGCATCCACTTTTATCATTAATAAAGGAATGCGTTTTTCGCATTATCTGCAGGGTTTCAAATATATGGCCATTTGGGGTGGTCATAAGTTCAATTGACCTGAGCTCAGGCCAAGGAGGTCACTGCTGGCGGAAAGTGAATGGCCTATTAATTAGGTTAGCTGCGAATATCAAATAAGCAACTCTCAATCAAGAGCGACTGGTGAGGAGGGTTTGGCTTAAAAGGCCTAAAGCACCCTGAGAACCCCCAGTGGCAGGGCGAGTAGATGCCGCCCTGAATTAAGCATCCACAGCCTAGTACGGGGTTGCTTCGAGGGAATACCTACCCCAGATAGGGAGGCAACTATACGACGTTGGATACACACTCAGGAAGATAAAGAGGTAAATTATTTGTAAATTTAAGGTGATTGTCACATTAAGACTGAGCCCAGTAAGGTCTTAATTAAGGTATACTGGAATCAACGACTCGGATATGTTTGTTAAGGGCTGGCGAATGTGGCATTCGGAAATCTCAGTACACGGCTTGACACACCGTCGAAATGACTTTCCGGTTAATGTCCCATTCTCTCCGACCCGTTAAGACCTTGGCAGGCCTTGGCGTACGTTCAAAGTTCGTCATCATTAAATTGGTGGTGCAGGTTCGGTTGAGATCCTCCCGATTAATACTGATCTGTCTCTGAACGCAGTCTTCATGAGGGACTGCGTCAACCTTCAAGTGGCCTCCCTGCCTTCGCATAGACAACCACGGGATCTATATAGGTAACTGCACACTCGGACCAAGATAGCGGCCTCAAGTGGGGACCCAATTAAATAAATGATGGGCAACAACAATACTAAAATAAAAAACCAAACGCAGGAGAATGAAATGGCGTTCTATCCATTCATAGGAAGGAAGCTAGCTCGCTCTCCAGAAGGGCGTGGCCCATCGGCTGGGGGCCTTAACAATTCGTCGCAAGTGGTAACGAAACTCAAAGGAGCGGAGGCCGAAAGCAAGCAAGGAGCGTTGTCGCCGGGTGCTCCACGAAGCCTTGCAAAAAGAGCTCCGACAGCAAGGCTCAAACGGGCACACCATTATTAAGTGAGCTAATTAAGCAGGCGTCAGCTGCGTTAAATCAGCAAAAACCCCCCTGGAGAAAAAAAGATGACCACCTAGGCAAGGCGATTGAGGACTTGATGCAGTTCTTCATAGGGCGTAATAATATACACGCGGAAATCAAGCGCTTGGCCTCCGTAATAAAAGTGCTGTACATCGAGTCGGCTCTAGAGGTAAAGAATTTAGAACATAAATTGCGTGTAAGCGAATGTGCCAAGGATAGAAGTCCATCACCCCCAGGAAAGCGACCGAGGAATAATTCGTACTCGACCAAGGATAACAACGTAGTAAAACCCACTACTACACTAAAAGACGGCTTGCCAGGGCACGTGGGTGGTCAGAAACGAAGGCAAGAAACGCAAGAGAAGACGGAGCGGGAAGAGGAAACTGCAGCCCAAAAGACGGGAGAGTGGCAGTTAGCTAAAAAGAAGAGCAAGAAAAAAGCACTTAAGGCTAGGCCGGATGAAATCATCATTTCCAAGGCGGGGGATGTGAAGTACGCGGAAATATTGCGTAAAGTGAGAAGATGCGACGAATTAAAATCCCTGGGTGATGACGTCAAAACGATTAGAAGAACGGCGAAAGGAGAGCTGTTACTAGAGCTGAAAAAATCGCAAGATGGGAAAACAAGCGCGTACCAAGCAGAAATTGAAGCGGTACTAAAGGACTCGGCTAAAGTTATAACAAAGTGTCAAATGGTCACACTACAGTGCAGAGATCTCGATGAGATTACTATGCCCGAGGAGATTTGCAACGCCCTCCACCAACAATGCAACATCAAACTTCCAGATGTGGCTGCCATAAAAAGCATACGCACAGGGTACCTAGAGTGGCACGAAGTCGGCACTTATAAGCCTTACAGCGGATGATGCCAAGGCGGTTCTTAATACGCAAAGAATCCGGGTAGGATGGGTTTCCTGCCGAATTAGAGAGCTCAAGCAAGAGAAACGCTGTTATAGGTGCTGGGGCTACGGGCATTTAGCTCAGAGTTGTAAGGAGACTGTAGATAGGTCTAGCCTATGCAGGAAATGCGGCCAGGAAGGTCATAAGGCTGCAAGTTGCGAAAACGCACCGAAATGCGCGCTATGTGGGGGACAACATTCAGCAGGCAGTTTTAAATGCCCACGACGAGAGGGCAGAAAAAAAGGGTATTGCAGCTCAATTTAAACCATTGCGAGGCAGCCCAAGAGCTATTGTCCCAAACAGTCTATGAAGGAGGATATGACATAGTGGTACTCTCTGAACAATACAAAAATCACCAGGAGCAGGGTTGGCAATCAGATTCAGCAGGGAAAGCCTCAATTTGGGCACCAGGGAAATTTCTCCCACAGGAAAATATGACGCTAGCGGTAGCAGGATTCACGGGGGCAAAAATCAACGGTATATACGTCTTCAGTTGCTATGCCCCTCCGAGCATGACCATCGCCGAGTTCGAAGACATGATGTACGGGATCACCATTGAATCACGAGGTAAACACCCGCTTTTAGTGTGTGGAGACTTCAATGCATGGTCATCTGTGTGGGGAAGTAGGCGAACCAACGAAAGAGTGAGATTTCTTCTCGAAAGCCTTACTTCTTTGAGGCTAGAACTCCTAAATGAACTAGGGATATATACCTTCGATACAGGTACTAGACGATCTATTATAGATCTCACCTTCGCTAGCAGCGAAATAGCAAGACGAGCAAAATGGTCCATAAGCATACACACACAGCGACCATAAAGCTATAAGCATAGAGCTGCTCGAAACTCCACGAACGGTAGCAGCAAGACGTCGACAAAGTAGGAAATGGAAACAGCACCTTTTCGACCCACAAATATTTGACATTATCTGGAAGGACGTCATAGTACGAGAATCGCATGCGGAAGACCAGTCTGTTCAAATCGCTAAGTTGCTATGTATGGCATGTGATGCTGCCATGCCCAGAAGTCGCGGAAAAGCACAGCGCAATCCGGTATATTGGTGGAATGACGAAATTGCGGAAGAGCGTAGAAAATGTCACAAAGCACGAAGAATAGCGCAGAGGGCACGTTCATCACCACGATATGCGGAGTTACACAGAACCTATGTCGCACAAAGAAAGGCACTTAAAAATGCCATAAAAAAGAGCAAGAAGTTATGCTTTAGGGAACTGCTGGATAATGTCGACCTAGATCCTTGGGGATCAGCCTACAGAACTGTGATGACCAAAGTTAAAGGACCGATATCACAGCAACCTACGTGCCCGATACTGATGAATATTATTGTTGAAACACTTTTCCCGGCGCAAGATCGCTGGACTTATCCAAGCGAGGATTTAGAAAGTACGGAAATTCCGCAAATTACAGAGCAAGAGGTGTTGGACGCTGCAAAAATAGTTGATGATAACAAATCCCCTGGACCTGACGAAGTACCAAATATAGCCCTTAAAGCCGCGATCACAACTAGGGCTACATTATTTACTGATCTTTTTAATGCCTGTATGCAAGAAGGCGTGTTCCCTCGCCCGTGGAAACGACAAAGACTTGTCCTATTGCTGGTAAGCAGCCGGACCAACCGTCCTCATATAGGCCACTTTTTATGCTGGATTCCCTAGGGAAGATTTTCGAGCGTATAATTAGTGAGCGCCTACAGCTGACTCTAGAAAGACCAGGTGGCTTATCGAATAGTCAATATGGATTTCGCAAATCAAGATGCACCGTAGATGTAATACAAACAGTCGTCAATATAGCTAGAGAAGCTATCTCTGGAGGCCAAAATAAAAGGAAGTTCTGTGCACTGATTATGTTGGACATCATTAATGCTTTTAACACTGCGAACTGGATGCAGATAATGGCAGCGCTACAAAGCTGCGGCACTCCAGCTTACTTACGCAGAATAATAGGTAGCTATCTTAAAGCAAAGTACTTCTTTTTGACACGGATCAAGGAGAAAAAGAGTAAAAATCACAGGAGGCGTCCCACAGGGATCTGTTCACTGTCCAACGCTTTGGAATGTAATGCTAAAGATTGATCTACCAGAAAACACGCAAATTGTGTGATATACAGATGATATTGCAGTGGTAGTAGTGGCCAAGAAACTGGACCTGCTTCAAGCATTATGTAATGACGCCGTAGCAAGAATAAAGGAATGGCTGACCAATACGGGACTGGAGTTAGCTAGCCAAAAGACGGAAGTGGTATTAGTAAGCTCCAAACCGTCGGCGAACCAGTTAGTCTTAACTGTCGGGAATCATCAAGTCACCTCAAAGGATTCTTTAATATACTTAGGAGTGCACATTGACTCTAAGTTAACTTTCAAAGAGCACTTCAGAGCGTACCGACTTGCTTCTTTAAGAATAGCAAGTGCTTATCGGACGGTGTCCGACGATGAGATCCTGGTTCTAACCCGGAAAATCGCAGTGGACTTACTGGCAAGCGAAATGGCCGATCTGTATAACACTAATATCGAGCGACCATCTGAAGAAGACAAGAAAAGAGCAAGGACACAAACAATAGCTAAGTGGCAAGAACGGTGGGAGGCCTCGAGCAAAAGGCGTTGGACTTTGATACTAGCTTGGTACGTAGCTCAATGGAATGAGCGAAAGCACGGCGAACTGAACTACCATCTCACGCAGATAATGAGTGGACATGGCGGTTTCAAAGAGTATTTATGCAAGCGTAGGATAGAGGAAGATCCTCATTGCCCAATGTGTACCACGGAGTTAGAAAACGCAGAACACGTCATGTTCCACTGCCCCCGTTTCCACGAAGAAAGACTCACCTTGCATGGAGTCTTTGGGGAGGAAACTACCACGAGAAATTTAGTATCACATATATGCAACAGGAAAGAGTGCTGGACTGCAGTGAGCAAAATGGCATGTATAGTAATGACACGCCTGATGGATGCTGAGAGGGAGCGCAGAGAAATGCACATGAAGCAGTGGCGATTAAATGGACACTCAGAGCAAATAGCGGGAACCTGGACGCAGGTACAACAGTAGGCTCTTAAAAAATGAGAAATATGGATCGCCACCCTGAAGTAATGCGAAAGTGGTGCCGGGGTGGGCGACGGTTCCAGAACGGGGCTGTTTTTTAGTCTACGGACACACGGTTGCTACGACGGCAGCAATTATGGTGCATTAGGCATTTTTCAGCCTCCCCGCAAAAAAAAAAAAAAAAAAGTTCAATTGATCTTATGTCCGTTAACCTGATGTGACCCAATTGTCATCGAGCCCTTGATACGTGTACCAAGTTACAATCAAACTTATGGCCATTCAAATTGGTGTTGACCTTATGTCACCACACCATCACATTAATGCATTTTTATCGAGCCTTTATACGTGTGCAAAGTTTCAATCAAACTTATGGCCATTCAAAGTGGTAATAAAGCCAATTGACCTTATGGCCGTTGACCTTATGTCATCACACCATCACAATAATGCATTGTCATCGAGCCTTGATACGTGTGCAAAGTTTCAATCAAACTTATGGCCACTCAAAGTGGTAATAAGGCCAATTGACCTTATGGCCATTAACCTTATGTCACCACACCTTCACATTAATGCATTGTCATCGAGCCTTGATACGTGTGCAAAGTTTCAATCAAACTTATGGCGATTCAAAGTGGTAATAAGGCCAATTGACCTTATGGCCGTTGACCTTATGTCACGACACCATCACATTAATGCATTTTCATCGAGCCGTGATACGTGTGCAAAGTTTCAATCAAACTTACGGCCATTCAAAGTGGTAATAAGGCCAATTGACTTTTGGCCGTTGACCTTATGTCACCACACCATCACATTAATGCATTGTCATCGAGCCTTGATACGTGTGCAAAGTTTCAATCAAACTTATGTCCAATGAAAGTGGCAAAAAGGCCAATTGACTTTATGGCCATTGACCTTATGTCACCACACCATCACATTAATGCATTGTCATCGAGCCTTGATACGTGTGCAATGTTTCAATCAAACGTATGGCCACTCAAAGTGGTAATAAGGCCAACTGACCTTATGGCCATTGACCTTATGTCACCACACCATCACATTAATGCATTGTCATCGAGTCTTGATACGTGCGCAAAGTTTCAATCAAACTTATGGCCATTCAAAGTGGTAATAAGGCCAATTGACCTTATTGCCGTTGACCTTATGTCACGACACCTGCACATTAATGCATTTTCATCGAGCCGTGATACGTGTGCAAAGTTTCAATCAAACTTACGGCCATTCAAAGTGGTAATAAGGCCAATTGACTTTTGGCCGTTGACCTTATGTCACCACACCATCACATTAATGCATTGTCATCGATCCTTGATACGTGTGCAAAGTTTCAATCAAACTTATGGCGATTCAAAGTGGTAATAAGGCCAATTGACCTTATGGCCGTTGACCTTATGTCACGACACCATCACGTTAATGCATTTTCATCGAGCCGTGATACGTGTGCAAATTTTCAATCAAACTTATGGCCATTCAAAGTGGTAATAAGGCCAATTGACCTTATGGCAGTTGACCTTATGTCACCAAACCATCACATTAATGCATTGCCATCGAGCCTTGATACGCGTGCATAGTTTCAATCAAACTTATGTCCAATGAAAGTGGCAAAAAGGCCAATTGACTTTATGGCCATTGACCTTATGTCACCACACCATCACATTAATGCATTGTCATCGAGCCTTGATACGTGTACAATGTTTCAATCAAACGTATGGCCACTCAAAGTGGTAATAAGGCCAACTGACCTTATGGCCATTGACCTTATGTCACCACACCATCACATTAATGCATTGTCATCGAGTCTTGATACGTGCGCAAAGTTTCAATCAAACTTATGGCCATTCAAAGTGGTAATAAGGCCAATTGACCTTATTGCCGTTGACCTTATGTCACGACACCTGTACATTAATGCATTTTCATCGAGCCGTGATACGTGTGCAAAGTTTCAATCAAACTTACGGCAATTCAAAGTGGTAATAAGGCCAATTGACCTTATGGTCGTTGACCTTATGTCACGACACCATAACATTAATGCATTGTCATCGAGCCGTGATACGTGTGCAAAGTTTCAATCAAACTTACGGCAATTCAAAGTGGTAATAAGGCCAATTGACCTTATGTCCGTTTACCTTATGTCACCACACCATCACATTAATGTATTGTCGTCGGTCGTTGATACGTATGCAAAGTTTCAAATGAATCAGACTTCTAGAAACCGGTGAAAATTAAGCTCAAAAATTCCGTTACATACAGGCCAAACTAATAAAAGCGTGTTAATAAAAGCGTTGGACGCGTGAGTTGAACTTATGATGCAAAATTGAAAATTAGTAAAAGTTTGGACAATGGGCGTGGCACCGCCCACTTTTAAAAGAAGATAATTTAAAAGTTTTGCAAGCTGTAATTTGGCAGTCGTTGAAGATATCATGATGAAATTTGGCAGGAACGTTACTCCTATTACTATATGTATGCTTAATAGAAATTATCAAAATCGGACAACGACCACGCCCACTTCAAAAAAAAATTTTTTAAGTCAAATTTTAACAAAAAATTTAATATATTTACAGTATATCAGTAAATTATGTCAACATTCAACTCCAATAATGATATGGTGCAACAAAATACAAAAATAAAAGAAAATTTCAAAATGGGCGTGGCTCCGCCCTTTTTCATTTAATTTGTCTAGAATACTTTTAATGTCATAAGTCGAACAAAAATTTACAAATCCTTGTGAAATTTGGTATTGGCTTAGGTTCTAGGACGATAACTGTTTTCTGTGAAAAAGGGCGAAATCGGTTGAAGCCCCGCCCAGTTTTTATACACAGTCGACCGTCTGTCCTTCCGCTCGGCCGTTAACCCGATAACTTGAGCAAAAATCGATATATCTTTACCAAACTCAGTTCACGTACTTATCTGAACTCACTTTGTTTGGTATAAAAATTGACCGAAATCCGACTATGACCACGCCCACATTTTCGATATCGAAAATTACGAAAAATGAAAAAATACCATAATTCTATACCAAATACGAAAAAGGGATGAAACATGGTAATTGGATTGGTTTATTGACGCAAAATATAACTTTAGAAAAAAACTTTGTAAAATGGGTGTGACACCTACCATATTAAGTAGAAGAAAATGAAAAAGTTCTGTGGGGCGAAATCAAAAGCCGTTGGAATCTTGGCAGGAATACTATTCGTGGTACTACATGTATAAATAAATTAGCGGTATCCGACAGATGATGTTCTTGGTCACCCTGGTCCACATTTTGGTCGATATCTCGAAAACGCCTTCACATATACAACTAAGGG
This sequence comes from Eurosta solidaginis, assembly GCF_040869045.1. NCBI lineage: Eukaryota > Metazoa > Arthropoda > Insecta > Diptera > Tephritidae > Eurosta > Eurosta solidaginis. The sequence goes on from NW_027136959.1 coordinate 272,634, forward strand.
CCACTCCCTTTTAAAACCCTCATTAATACCTTTAATTTGATACCCATATCGTACAAACACATTCTGGAGTCACCCCTGGTCCACCTTTATGGCGGTATCTCGAAAAGGCGTCCACCTATAGAACTAAGGCCCACTCCTTTTTAAAATACTCATTAACACATTTCATTTGATACCCATATCGTACAAACAAATTCTAGAGTCAACCCTGGCCCACCTTTATGGAGATATCCCGAAAAGGCGTCCACCTATAGAATTAAGGCCCACGCCCGTTTAAAATACTCATTAACACCTTTCATTTGAAACCCATATCGTACAAACAAATTCTAGAGTCACCCCTGGTCCACCTTTATGGAGATATCTCGAAAAGGCGTCCACCTATAGAACTAACGCCCACTCCCTTTTAAAATACTCATTAACACCTTTCATTTGATACCCATATCGTACAAACAAATCCTAGAGTCACCCTTGGTTCACCCTTATGGCGATATCTGAAAAAGGCGTCCACCTATAGAACTAAGCCCACGCCCTTTTAAAATATTCATTAACACCTTTCATTTGATACCCATATCGTACAAACAAATTCTAGAGTCACCCCTGGACCACCTTTATGGAGATATCTCGAAAAGGCGTCCACCAATAGAACTAAGCCCACGCCCTTTTTAAAATACTCACTAACACCTTTCATTTGATACCCATATCGTACAAACAAATTCTAGAGTCAGCCCTGGTCCACCTTTAAGGCGATATCCCTAAATGGCGTCCACCTATAGAAAGAACTATGGCGCACCCCCTCTTAAAATATTCTTTAATACCTTCCATTTGATGCGCATGCCATACAAAAACATTCCAGAGCTACCCTAGGTTCATTTTCCTACATGGTTATTTTCCCTTATTTTGTCACCACAACTCTCAACTGAGTATGTAATGTTTGGTAACACCCGAACTTAGCCTTCCTTACTTGTTATATTGTTAAAATACCATAAAATTGATTGGTGCGATACTTATGATAAAATATTATTGGAAAATAAACCAGATAATAAAAGTAGAAAAGTTGTATCAAGTTGCGCTTGACCAACATAAAATTATAACAAGGCTATCCCAATTATTCGTGCGTATTGGAGGACAGAAGTTTCACGGCAATTTGTAAGTGCGTATGGTACAAAGTTCTCAACATTATTTTTGGATAATATAAGCTTAAAAATTATAAAAATAAAAATAATTAAGTTTAAGTTTCATTAATTTTGAGAGCTATTTCTAGAATAAACTCTTGATGTGATTTAAAAAGATTTTTCCGTTTAAATGTGTTGGGCAGATTAGTTAATTCTAATGGTAGGTCATTGAGAAATTTTGGAAGCAGTACTGATAGAGTATTCTTGGTATAGTTGTTTGAAAACTTGGGTATTATGAGCCGATTTTATAAACGTCTTCGAATACCATGGCTGTGAGAGATCGTTGCTTTAAGTGGGTTTTCATCATAAAATTCATTTAGAATTGTTATTTAATAATTGACTTAACGTCTAGTAACTTTAACGCTCCGTTTAATTCAATATTTGGAGTATATATATTATTTTTCTTGTCAAGTATTTTGTTGTGCTTTGTTGAAGCTTCCGACAGTATATTGAGGAACCCCATGCAGTGACATCGTGTCTTAAATGGGACTCTGATAAGCCTAATATGCTTAAAAACTTAAGTGTTTTAAAAATTAAGACGAAGATCTAAGCTTTTTTTGCAAGTGGGATATGTGTACATCCCATTTTAAGTTTTCGAGAATAATGCCGAGGTATTTATGTGTATGAACGATGTCTACACTTATATTACAGTCACAGGGAGTCTGGTTTTTGTGCAAGCAACCATAATTGTGGAATATTAGCCTAAATCTTGAGCGAGAAATATGCGGAGGCCTTATGTGCCTCGAAATTAAAAAGAATTCTATGAGATATGCCGATATGGGTATCTAACGAAAGGTATTTCACTCCGCATTACAATAGGGACATCTTAGAGTAGGGTTGCCATTTAGGGTTGGGGTAGTTAAACGAAATAGTACTCTACTTACTCATATTGTATTAGAGCTTTAGAAGAGAACATTAAATTTAAAAATCTTCGTAAAAAAATCTTACAAGTTGAATCATCTTAATTTTCTTAATTTCACACACGCTAATAAAATTGAAATGTAATATCAAGGAACCGTGGCAAATTCTAGCAAAATATAATTAAATTTATATATTTGGCAAATATGAAATGAATAACTGCAATTTCTGACAAAATATTATTAGAAAGATTTCTCACCATAGCAAAAAGATATCTGACCATGGTAATTTGCTATCGTTGAAAACTAGATACATATGTTCAATTTGAAAACGACATCTAACCATTTACCTACTTACCAACAGATGGCGCTTAGGGAAGTAAGTTGACATTTAATTAAACTAACTGACAGTTGTCATTCGTGAAATTTACAAGTTTTTGGAATGTAATAAAATCGTGGACTTTCATAGTTTATAACTAAAAAAATTTTTGAAATTAATATTCGGCGCATGAAGATACGCGAGAAACGTTGCCAGCACAACGAAACGTTGCTGAGCAAAGCTCGGTCGCCCAGGTACTCTTATATACTAATTTACAATCGTATGATTATACCGTTTTTATATGATGGTAAATATTACAAAAAGAAATACAAAATGAACTTCAATTAATAAGTAATCTTGTGTAGCGTACCTTGAGATTCACACATTTGTACAAACATATACTCTGACTAGTTTCAATATGTCTTGAGATACATTGACTCTTACGTACATATTCATTCATTTGTACACATATATATTCTGACGCGCCACGATAGTCTACGCCGTACGCCGTATAGTAACTTGAAGCTTATTATGTTTCAATTTAAAGCTGACCAAATAAATGCTCGCCACAAGCCTTTAGCTGCATACAAATTATTACACGATTTATTTATGCTCACGTTGCATTTCCCACGGCTAATTCTATTTATGCTTACATTACAGTTCACAGAGAGCTGAATATATATGGGGTATTCCATCCCATTTCGACCAATTTTGAACCCGACCCCTTTAGAATTGCTGAAAGTTTTTCTTCTTTTTCTAGCTTACGAAAGACGTTTTTCAGAAGTTTTTCAAATTTTTTCATCCAACTCAAAAAAAGTTATGAATTTAAAAAAAAACACCGTTTTTGTTATCAAAATGCTATAACTTTTTCAAAAATTGACCGTTTGGGGATTTTTTAAATTTATTTTTAAATGTACTTTTCGGAAAAAATTCCAAAAAATTTTTAAATTTTTTTTTGTAATTTTTCAGTTTTTCGAGATTTTTCGAATTTCGCCCTTTTTTTTTATAAAAAACTTCAATCAACTCTGCAATCATCCCCACTAATCCCGCAGTGGGCCGAGCATTTTTTTTTATTCAATTGAAAAAAGAAACTTTAAATTTTTTTTTGTATTTTTTCCGAAAATTACATTTAAAAACATATTAAAAAAAAAATTATCCCAAATCGTCAACTTTTGAAGAAGTTATAGCATTTTGAAAAAACACCGTTTTCCAACTCAAAATAAGTTTTAAATATTAAAAATAAAACGGTTTTTTTTCAAAATGCTATAACTTTTTCAAAAATTGACCGCTTGGGACCATTTTTGTTAATATGTTTTTAAATGTACTTTTCGGAAAAAATACAAAAAAAATTTTAAAGTTTTTTTTTCAATCAAATAAAAAAAAAATTCTCGGCCCACTGCGGGATTAGTGGGGATGATTGCAGAATTGATTGAAATTTTTTATAAAAAAAAGGGCGAAATTCGAAAAATCTCGAATAACTGAAAAATTGCAAAAAAAAACTTTAACAATTTTTTTGAATTTTTTCCGAAAAGTACATTTAAAAACGTATTAAAAAAAAAATGATCCCAAACTGTCAACTTTTGAAGAAGTTATAGCATTTTGAAAAAAACACCGTTTTCCAACTCAAAATAAGTTTTAAATATTTTGAAAAAAAACGGTTTTTTTTTCAAAATGCTATAACTTTTTCAAAAATTGACCGTTTGGGACCATTTTTATTGTTAATATGTTTTTAAATGTACTTTTCGGAAAAAATACAAAAAAATTTTTTAGTTTTTTTTTCAATTAAATAAAAAAAAAATTCTCGGCCCACTCCGGGATTAGCGGGGATAATTGCAGAATTGATTGAAGTTTTTTATGAGAAAAAAACATTAAAATTTTTTTTGAATTTTTGCCGAAAAGTAGATACATTTAAAAACATATTTAAAAAAAAAACCAAACGGTCAATTTTTGAAAAAGTTATAGCATTTTGAAAACAAAAACGGTATTTTTTTTTTAAATTCATAACTTTTTTTTGAGTTGGATGAAAAAATTTGAAAAACTTCTGAAAAACGTCTTTTGTAAGCTAGAAAAAGAAGAAAAACTTTCAGCCAATTCTAAAGGGTTCGTGTTCAAAATTGGTAGAAATGGGATGGAATACCCTATATGTATGTAGTACACTTACTATGCGGCCACCGTGGTGTGATGGTAGCGTGCTCCGCCTACCACACCGTATGCCCTGGGTTCGCACCCCGGGCAAAGCAACATCAAAATTTTAGAAATACCGTTTTTAAATTAGAAGAACATTTTTCTAAGCGGGGTCGCCCCTCGGCAGTGTTTGGCAAGCGCTCCGGGTGTATTTCTGCCATGAAAAGCTCTCAGTGACGCAAATTGGAAGAGAAGCTCGGCCTTAGATCTCTTCGAAGGTTATCGCGCCTTACATTTATTTATTTATGTAAGTATTTTAGCATGTAGAAATTTTGTATAACAGAAGTAACGTTTCAATAAAGAAATTAATTCTGTTTTAACCACACAACAGTTTTTATACTATATGCCGATCCTGGCATACCTGCTTGATAACAAGCAGGCTGCTATTTAAAAAGCAGTATGCTAAACAAGCAGGACTAGTTTAGCCGTCATTATTTTATACCAAGTAGGATACGCCTTTTTTGAAGCAGACTGCTAAACTATTGAAAGGATCCTGGCAGATCTGCCTAATAACAAGCAGACTGCTATTTAAGGAGCAGTCTGCTAAAATAATAAGCAGGACTAATATTTTTACTCGTTGCGAACCTAGTAAAAGGCAGCAAACTGCTGAACCTCTGAGGAACGTAGAAATTTCAACAAATTGGAAAATTTACGCAATCTTTGCTAAACGTACTTCCACAATATCAAGAAGTGTGCACAAACCAAGTTAAGTGTGCTTGGAGTAAAACCATTTCGGGAAATATACTACCGAGCATAATATTAATCGCAGAAAAAACACCTTCATAAGCAAAACTGTTGATACGGATAAAACAAAGGAGTTATTGACGTGTCCTCGAGCGAACAAATATCGCAACTGCGGGGAATACCGGCAAGTATAATGAAGTGAAATACAAACCAGTAACATGTACGACTGGCAGCGTGAAGCATAATCAAGTGGAATAAATCCTGACTGCCAGCAAAAATCCTGACTAGCAGCAAAAATATTATCGAAGGACTTGACTGACAGCAGTTTAACTTATAATTAACTTGAATATTATAAACTAGAACAATTCTGGCAGCCTCACGGCTGCTCAAACTACTTGGGGAAACATTTTTTAGATTTCTGCTGTTTTATATTCAAGAAAATAATTTCTGCTTAGGATAATTTTTTTTAAATATTTTGGTTAGAAAAAAAACATATTTTTTTGAAAAAAAAAATTTAAATAAAGAAAAAATGAAAACAAAAATAACTAATTGTAACTAACTACAATGAAAAATAGAATAGAACTAAGGAAAGAACTAAAATGCTTAAGCAGATTATATAAAAAGGAAAAAAGGGGTTTAAAGCCCAAACTAGCATAGAAAAACAAAAATAGAAATTAATTTTTAAATTCCAATAAATTTGTAAAGTTTATCAAGTTAGAAAAATAAATTATACCCAAGTGCTAAAAATATTAACATAAAAGAAAAAGTTTTTAAATGGAATGCTTTAGGTTCAAAAATAACTATTAGCACTAAAGCAGATCAATGAAAATGAAGAAAAATAGAAAAAATATGAAGCCAGTGTGGCATAGAAAATCAAATAGAAATAAAAATAGCATATCGTTATCTCCAAATAATCGGATGTATAAGATAAGAAATATATAGTGAACAGATGTATGTATATACCTATACGATTTTTAAGATAAATATAAAATAAAAAATGGCAAAAAGCCCCCTTATCTGAATGATCGGTTGTATGGGATATATATTACATATGGCTCCGATCGAAATGATTTTTACAGGAAATCTTCTATGAAATATTAGAATATATATCACCAAGTTTCACGTTTTTATATTGGAAACTAAGGAAGAAATGCCCAAAAATTTTTCTATCTGAACGATCGCTTGTATGGAATATATATTATATATAGCTCCGATCGAAATGATTTTTTCATGAAATCTTCTATGATATATTAGAATAAATATCAGAAGTTTAACGTTTTTATATTGGAAATTAAGGAGAAATTGCCAAAAATATTTCTATCTGAACGATCGGTTGTATGGGATATATACTATATAGCTCCGATCAAAGTGATTTTTTCAGAAAACCTTCTATGATATATTAAAATATACATCACCGAGTTTCACGTTTATACTTTCTAAATTAAGGGAGAAATAGCCAAAAATCGTTCGATCTGAACGATCGGTTGTATGGGATATAACTATATATAGCTCCGATCAAAGTGATTTTTTCAGGATATCTTCTATGATATATTAGAATATATATCACCGAGTTTCACGTTTATACTTTCTAAATTGCGGCAGGAATGAGCAAAATCGTCTTATCTGAACGATCGGTTGTATGGGAGACATATGTTATAGGGGTCCGATCCTACCGGATCCGACAAATGTCTAATATAATACAAAAATACATCCTTTTGCCAAATTTCATTGAGATATCTCAAAATTTGAGGTACTAGTTTGCGTTCAAACAGACAGACGGACGGACAGACGGACATGGCTATATCAACTCAGTTCGTCGCCCTGATCAATTCGGTATACTTAATGGTGAGTCTATCTTCTATATTTCTCAACGTTACAAACATCGGACCAAAGTTAATATACCATTTCATGTTCATGAAAGGTATACAAATTTAAAAAGAAACATTTTTACAAACAAGAAAGTTGTAAAATAAAATTTTAATCAAATTGGAATGCCTAGAATAAAGAATAAAATAAATAATTTTATTAAAGCTTAAATTAGTCTCTCTCCCAAACAAGAAAGTTATTAAAGGAAATTTTAAATTTTTCATTATGTCTTGGTGGAAAAAGCTAGCAAAAGGCATTATGATAGCCATAGCTGGTTATGAAATAGGAAAAGAAAATTCAGGAAATACTGAAATAAAGTAGCAGAGCGCAGATTAGTTAAATATGAACCACGAGTTGAAGAAGAAACCAACAACATTCAAGATATCCCCGATGTTTGGCTAGTCGTTTTAATTTTCGCATTCATACTATTGATCATTGCAATAGCTGTGATGCTCAAAAATTATATCAAAATTAAATTTGGACAGCTAAAAAGCATTCAAGAGCGTGTTTAAAACATCATTTTAACAAAAACCTAATTACCTTACTATTGAAAACCATTTCCAATTAATAGCCTTAAAAATGCCTCAATCAACAGTAGAGACAGTTTCATCAGCGCTGTCTAAGTTCAATGCCAAACCAAGAATTTTAATAATTTTAAAGAAAAGAAAAGTTCATGTACTCAATCTTCAGCTAAGTAGCTAAATATGTACAAAATATTTCTCTCTCGATAAGTACAGGGGCAGATACAAATAGATAGTACTATCACGATTAATACTTCAAAAAGTACATAGCAGGAAAAGAAAGTGGAAGCATACATTAACCAGCCAATAACAATATTACCAACAAGAATGGAGAAAATAAATAGTCATAAAGAGAACCCGTTTATAAATAAAGCTCTTAATATATAAATAAATTTGCAATTAGACATGTCGCGCTCGTTTTCATCCAAAAGGATAGAAAATTTGTAGTATAATAAATACAAGCAACCTGATTGTTGCGGAAGAGATTGACTTAGAAAAATCTGAACCTACCTGGCGGTCCCTTAGGAGACAAATTCGTCAAGAATAATGAATACTCGAGTAAGCAAATTTAAAAATAAAAATAAAAAGAAAATAGATACCCAAGTTCTCAAAGATCTAATCATTGAATCACCCCCAGAAGTTATGCATGTGACAAAAGTCGACAAAATAAAAGAAAGAAATTCTTCATAAATATCATGACGATTCTGTCTTCGCCACCCAGAATATCACATGTCACACAAGATCAAAAAAAAGTATTGCTGGAAAATATGAAAAATGGTATAAGAAATGATATGAAAAATGTTTGCATCCACTGTACCCATTGGTTTAACTACTTATCCCTATACAACTATTTCCTGCTCTAGCAACAACTGAATCTATCCAATCTACTGTATATAATACGCTCAGAATTCTCGCTTTTTAGAACAATGTCAATTTTCAACCGATGATGACTGTAACCATCATATTATTCTATACGTTTTAATTTTAATAACAATGCAGAAGCTAAGCTAAGCTAGTCAAGGTAAGGAAATCTAAACCTCCTATGTTTACTCGGTCATACGTTAGATAGCATATATATGAAGCCCCGCAAAGTAGACAACTTCGATAGGAAAAATAATATTAGTGTAATCCCCGCAAAATAGAAAACATTGATAGAAAAGAAAAGTTTACATAAAAATGTAAGCCTTTGGAGTAGAAAGTATTGATAGGAAAAATAATTTTACATTAATTCCCTTTAAGGTAGTAAATATCGATAGAAAAAATATTTTGACATTTACTCTGTATCAATTAGAAAGTATTTTCAATTTAACCCCGTAGAGTAGAAAATATCAATAGGACATATAATTTTACATTAATTCCCTTTGGAGTAGAAAGTATAAATAAGAAAAATAATTGTACACTAATTCCTCATAAAATAGAAAGTAGCGATAGCACAAAAGAAAAAGAATTGATAATTCATAAAAATAGGCTTATTTATAAATTTAAATTTAGAAATAGTATTATAATAATTAATGATCATTCATTTGTACACATACATATATATTCTGACGCTCAACGATAGTATACGCCGTGCGCTGTCTAGTAACTTGAAGCTTATTATACTCAGTTGAGCAAAGCTTACAGAGTATATTAACTTTGATTGGATAACGGTTGGTTGTACAGGTATAAAGGAATCGAGATAGATATAGACTTCCATATATCAAAATCATCAGTATCGAAAAAAAATTCGATTGAGCCATGTCCGTCCGTCCGTCCGTCCGTCTGTCCGTTAACAAGATAACTTGAGTAAATTTCGAGATATCTTGATGAAATTTTGTATGTAGGTTCCTGGGCCCTCATCTCAGATCGCTATTTAAAATGAACGATTTCGGACAATAACCACGCCCACTTTTTCGATATCGAAAATTTCGAAAAGTCGAAAAAGTGCGATAATTCATTACCAAATACGGATTAAGCGATGAAACTTGGTAGTTGAGTTGTATTTATGACGCAGAATAGAAAACTAGTAAAATTTTGGACAATGGGCATGGCACCGCCCACTTTTAAAAGAAGGTAATTTGAAAGTTTTGCAAGCTGTAATTTGGCAGTCGTTGAAGAAATCATGATGAAATTTGGCAGGAACGTTACTATTATTACTATATGTCTGCTCAATAAAAAGTAGCAAAATCGGAGAACGACCACGCCCACTTTTTAAAATTTTTTTTTAAATTCAAATTTTAAAAGAAAAGTTAATATCTTTACAGTATATAAATATATTATGTCAACATTCAACTCCAGTAATGATATGGTGCAATAAAATACAAAAATAAAAGAAAATTTCAAAATGGGCGTAGCTCCGCCCTTTTTCATTTAATTTGTCTAGGATGCTTTTAATGCCATAAGTCGAACAAAAATTTACCAATCCTTGTGAAATTTGGTAAAGGCTTGGATTCTAGGACAGTAACTGTTTTCTGTGAAAAAGGGCGAAATCGGTTGAAGCCACGCCCAGTTTTTATACATAGTCGACCGTCTGTCCTTCCGCTCGGCCGTTAACACGATAACTTGAGCAAAAATCGATATATCTTTACTAAACTCAGTTCACGTACTTATCTGAACTCACTTTATATTGGTGTAAAAAATGGCCGAAGTCCGACTATGACCACGCCCACTTTTTCGATATCGAATATTACGAAAAAAGAAAAAAATTCCATAATTATATACCAAATACGAAAAAAGGGATGAAACATGGTAATTGTATTGGTTTATTGACGCAAAATATAACTTTAGAAAAAAACTTGTTAAAATGTTTGTGACACCTACCATATTAAGTAGAAGAAAATGAAAAAGTTTTGCAGGGCGAAACCAAAAGCCCTTGGAATCTTGGAAGGAACACTCTTCGTGGTATTACATATATAAATAAATTAGCGGTACCCGACAGATGATGTTCTGGATCACCCTGGTCCACATTTTGGTCGATATCTCGAAAACGCCTTCACATATACAACTAAGGGCCACTCCCTTTTAAAACCCTCATTAATACCTTTAATTTGATACCCATATCGTACAAACACATTCTAGAGTCACCCCTGGTCCACCTTTATGGTGATATCTCGAAAAGTCATCCACCTATAGAACTAAGGCCCACGCCCTTTTAAAATACTCATTAACACCTTTCATTTGATACCCATATCGTACAAACAAATTCTAGAGTCACCCCTGGTCCATCTTTATGGCGATATCTCTAAAAGGCGTCCACCTATAGAACTAAGGCCCACGCCCTTTTAAAATACTCATTAACACCTTTCATTTGATACCCATATCGTACAAAAAAATTCTAGAGTCACCCCTGCCCACCTTTATGGCGATATCTCGAAAAGTCATGCACCTATAGAACTAAGGCCAACTCCCTTTTAAAATACTCATTAACACCTTTCATTTGATACCCATATCGTACAAACAAATTCTAGAGTCACCCCTGGTCCATCTTTATGGCGATATCTCTAAAAGGCGTCCACCTATAGAACTAAGGCCCACGCCCTTTTAAAATACTCATTAACACCTTTCATTTGATACCCATATCGTACAAAAAAATTCTAGAGTCACCCCTGCCCACCTTTATGGCGATATCTCGAAAAGTCATCCACCTATAGAACTAAGGCCAACTCCCTTTTAAAATACTCATTAACATCTTTCATTTGATACCCATATCGTACAAACAAATTCTAGAGTCATCCCTGGTCCACCTTTATGGCAATATCTGGAAAAGGCGTCCACCTATAGAACTAAGGCCCACGCCCTTATAAAATACTCATTAACACCTTTCATTTGATACCCATATCGTACAAACAAATTCTAGAGTCATCCCTGGTCCACATTTATGGCGATATCCCGAAAATGCGTCCACCTTTTAGAACCAAGGCCCACGCCGTTTTAAAATACTCATTAACACCTTTCATTTGATACCCATATCGTACAAACAAATTCTAGAGTCACCCCTGGTCCACCTTTATTGCGATATCTCGAAAAGGCGTCCACCTATAGAACTAAGGCCCACGCCCTTTAAAAATACTCATTAACGCCTTTCATTTGATACCCATATCGTACAAAAAAATTCTAGAGTCACCCCTGGCCCACCTTTATGGCGATATCTCAAAAAGGCATCCACCTATAGAACTAAGGCCCACTCCCTTTTAAAATACTCTTTAACACCTTTCATTTGATACCCATATCGTACAAACAAATTCTAGAGTCACCCCTGGTCCACCTTTGTGGCGATATCTCGAAAAGGCGTCCACCTATAGAACTAAGGCCCACGCCCTTTTAAAATACTCATTAACACCTTTCATTTGATACCCATATTGTAAAAACGCATTCTAGAGTCACCCCTGGTCCACGTTTATGGCGATATCCCGAAAAGGCGTCCATCCATAGAACTAAGGCCCACTCCCTTTTAAAACACTTATTAACACCTTTCGTTTGATACCCATATTGTGCAAATGCATTCTAGAGTAAACCCTGGTCCACTTTTATAACGATATTCCGAAAAGGCGTCCACCTTTTAGAACCAAGGCCCACGCCCTTTTAAAATACTCATTAACACCTTTCATTTGATACCCATATCGTACAAACAAATTCTAGAGTCACCCCTGGTCCACCTTTATGGCGATATCTCGAAAAGGCGTCCACCTGTAGAACTAAGGCCCACGCCCTTTAAAAATACTCATTAACGCCTTTCATTTGATACCCATATCGTACAAAAAAATTCTAGAGTCACCCCTGGCCCACCTTTATGGCGATATCTCGAAAAGGCGTCCACATATAGAACTAAGGCCCACGCCCTCTTAAAATACTCATTAACACCTTTCTTTTGATACTCATACCGTACAAACAAATTCTAGAGTCACCCCTGGTCCATCTTTTTGGCGATATCTCGAAAAGGCGTCCATCTATAGAACTTAGGCCCACGCCCTTTTAAAATACTCATTAATACCCATATCATACAAAATAAATTCCTCTTAAAATACTCTTTAATACCTGCCATTTGATACGCATGTCATACAAACACATTCCATGGTTACCCTAGGTTCTTTTTACAACATGGTGATTTTCCCTTACTTTGTCTCCACAGCTCTCAGCTGAGTATGTAATGTTCGGTTACACCCGAACTTAGCCTTCCTTACTTGTTATGTTTCAATTTAAAGCTGACCAAATAAATGCTCGCCACAAGCCTTTACCTGCATACAAATTATTCCCACGATTTATTTATGCTCACGTTGCATTTCCCATTCTATTTATGCTTAGATTACAGTTCACAGAGAGCTGAATATATATGTATGTAGTACACTTAATTCGTAAGTATTAGCGTAAGTAGGTATTTTAGCATGTAGAAATTTTGTATAAAATAAGTAACGTTTCAATAAAGAAATTAATATGTTTTAACCAAACAATAGTTTTTATGCTGTACTTGTACTAATAGGTATGATATTTCAGGCACTCATAAGATGTGTTTAGTGATTATTAAAATTACATGTACATATGAATATTCTCCAGATTTGGTTATTTATAAAGTTGTATGTTTTTTTTTTAAAATAAACTTTAAAATATCTTTGAAATTAGTTCCTTAACTTTAGTGGCCACTGAACGAGGGTCAGGGCGTTTTGATATATGTATCTGGTGCCGATATGTCTGACTCAACTTGTTCCTCTCCATTTTCAGCTGTATTGTTTATGCATTGATGAATAACGTCCATTCGGTAAATGGAAGAGACTGCTTCTGACTGCGATGCGGGCTCATTCGGCTTTTCTTTTAAAGTTTCATCAAATTGTAGCTCTTCACGAGGTCTTTTCTGAACGATGTGTCGTTTTATTTCCCGATTTTCGTAAGTTAATAGACATTCATAATTTCTGGGGCCAAAACACTTTTTGACAACTGCAGGCGACCAACTTCCTTTATTTGGATTCTTGTATGTCCTAACATAAACCTTCTGCCGGTTTGAAAGCTTAGTGCTACGTTTGCCTTTAAAATTTTTAATCATCTTATATTGATTTGCCTCAATCATAGTTTTCGTAACTGGTGCCTTTAATAAATTGAAACGAGACTTCAACTCTCTTCCTAACAATAACTTGGCAGGCGACTCATTTGTTGAACAATGTTTAAGAATACGATAATCAAGAAGGAACCGTTGTAAGGAATGATCAAACTATATGCTTCTTTGGCAGATATATTAGCGTACATTGACATTTTCAATGTTTTCACAAAGTTTTTGGCAATTTGTGGCTGGATGTCCAGTGGCAGTAAATACATGGTTAATACCATTTTTGTTTTTTACGAAAACCTCAAACTCTGAAGACGTAAATTTCCTACCATTATCACTAACCAAGGTGACAAATAATCCGAACTTGGAAATAACTTCAAGAATTCGTCTTATAGCAAAAGAGGGCATTAATTCCTTCCCTTTTCCAAGCCGAATCTTTTGGTACCCATGGAATTAGTGGGCTCTTTTCCGGGTTTACCTGTATATTTTGACAAGAAACACATTGCTTAACCAAGGCTTCAATATTTTTATCTATATTGTGTCACCAGATATACCAACGAGCTAGCATTTTAGTCTTCACTATGTCCAAATGAGACTCGTGTAGAACTTTTTGTAATTTCAAGGGGATTACAGTTCTGTATCCCCACAAAAGCAGCCAGATTATACTGTTAGCTCAACTGCTTTTAAACGAAAGGGTTCACACTCTTTGCCCTTTAATTGAGATGCTGTGGCATTATGAACACTATCAATTACTTTTGAAAGTATCGGATCTCTATGTGATTCTTGTGCAACATCTTTGTAATCTAGCTGCAAGGCATTTACAAAGCCTACGTAATTTGCATAGCTGGGATCTGGTTCAGCTTCACCAATCGTTGATTGTGGTATGAGGTACAATCCGTCAGCATTATTCAATGTGCCTTTTACCTATTCAATTTTATAGTTAAAGCCTGAAAAAATCAACGCCCATCTTTGCATACGAGATGCAGCCATAACAGGAATACCTTTCTGTTCAACAAATATCGCCAGCAATGGCTTATGATCGGTACGCAAAATAAAAAGCATACCCAAAAGATACTGTCACAATTTTGTTACACTGTATACAAAAGGCTTCCTTTTCGATTGTACTATGTCTTTGCTCGGCATCTTTCAACGCCCTCGAAACGAAAGCAATTGGTCGCAAATTACTCTCGTAACAAATGTGAGAGAGTACACCTGCTACCGCCGCTTACTTAATAGCATCAGTCGATAACACTATAGGCAAACTAATCAATTTTAATAAACTCGATATTTTCGCCTTTTCATCATTACATTTAATTTGTAAAAAAACAATTCCAGTCGCTCGTTCCACAGCTCCCAATTTTCACTTGTTGAAAATTCCGGCATTTGCGAGGAATGAACCATTTTTATTTGCTAATAAATTTGGGTTTTTCTATCGAATGCATATTACGCTCACTGAAAGAGACACCACATATCAAAGAGTAATGATCTATTATATTTGTTTGTATAACACCTGACATGATGTCAGTGGCCCTACTCCTAACAAAGATGTGATCAACACGGTTGCCACACCATGTTTTTATTTGGGACCAAACTTCATCGAAAAAAGGACCAAATCTAAAAAAAAGACAAAATTTTTGTTTTACTTTATTGGTATAGAAACAATTCGAAAATTCACAAGAGTGTCGTATTCGTTGTAATATATAAAATTTTAGGATATTTCCATGGTTTGCTATATAAATATTTGCTATACATAGTGAAGACTTTGCTTTAATTTAAACTGAGCAAACAAAATAAAGTGTACTTCAAGTTATTATATTTTCACATTTCTAGGATAAGTCTATGTCTTTCACCACCAAACCTTGTGAACATAGATTTGCGCACAAAGCTCTAAGTTCCAGCATTATGTTGTTGATTGTAATGAAATAAAATGTATAGCGCAGTTAGGTTTTAGTAAGGAAAGGTTCAAAAATTTGCGTTCTGGTTTTGGCGAACTATGTGGAAAACTCAGTAAAGTGTGAGTTTTGCTCCCAGGCCTCAGGAGTTAATGGGGTTCAGCTAGTACTAACGGGAATAATTTTACAAAAAACGTTTCTTCCGTAATCAGATATCTTTTGCAGTTGCTTCAAAAGCTGAATATAAGATACTTTTTTTATCGCAATACATTTGACATTTATCTCCATCAAGAAATATTTCTGCCTACCAGTTAAAATATTTCTTGTGTCAAGATACTTAGTTTTCAAGTACCGTGCGTGGCTTAACCACACAATAGTCCTGGGAATTCCTTTAACTCATTGAGCTGGGTGAGAAAGATTTAAATATCAACGTACCACACGAGAAGTAATGCATAGAATTTCTTTGCACAAATTTTTAAAGTGTTAAGCTCACGACAGAGTGCTTGCTTTAAGCTATGCTAGGCGAGAAGCAATTTCTATTTAATCTATTTTATCAGCTTGAAACGTTTTTGACACTGTGGCAACTTTTACAATTTTCCATAAGAATTCATTTTCATAGCTTTCTATCTAATTATTCCTTCACAAACTCTCAATATCTCTCGGTAGTTTGAATTAATTGAGTGGCAAATTCACTTTATATAAAACAAATTAGTTTCATTATTTTACTTAGTTTTCAATTCATTTAACTTGACGGCCATCCTAATGGCTTTACCAGTGGCAAGCCCTGTCAAATTTCTTAGAGCGCACGTGCATTTGAAATACATACTTTTAGATCTGCCAGTGGCAAACCCCTTTTACTATGTTTGATAAGCTATCGAAATATCTAGCAACTGTTATTATTATTATAAAAGAAATACTTGTTTCGTCAACAATTAGCGACAATGTGTTTGCCTACACTTTTCTTTTTAAAGCCACGCCTAAATTATCGCCTAGGTGAAATGGTATTGTTCGAGTACATTTTATTCGCGGAGCATTTTTTTGTGGTAAGAATCCTATTGAAGTAAACTCAAAATTATATTTGGGTTAACAAATGTGTGACAAGTTTTTTGGGGCAAATTGTGAATATTTACCTGAGCGAAAACGATAGAAAAGTATCACAATCATGGCTACTGCCTAAAAAGGACCAAGATTGAAGAAAAGGGACCAGCGGACCAAATGGGGTTGGAAGGGACCATTTTCGGTCCAAATGGACTAAAGTGTCAACGGTAGTGATCAATGCATCAACTCGAATCAATAATATCAACTCCAATATACGCATTAATTAGATTTTGCATACCACATGAAGAAAGTATGTCAAGATAAAGATTTGCATTGCTATTATCAGCGTCAAGTATGATTATGTTTATTTCGCCTATTACAACAATACATTCCTCTTTATTTGCCTTTTTTAGAGCACTGTCAAGCTCTTCAACGAAAGAACGAACATTGTTCTGCGGAGGTCTGTATACATTGTATATACTATATAGCATGCAGTGTGCATGGAATGTTTTTGTTGCCAAGAGTTAGCTTAAGTTAAATGGTCTCAAAACAATTTGTACAGCATGTGATTCGTTGGTAACGTAAATTTTGTCTCACATACGCCGCTACCCCTCCCCCACACCCTTGGCTTCTGTTAAAGAACTCGACATTGAATTCATTTATATGAAAGAGGATTTGCTCATCATTATTTATGTTTGTTTCGACTAGTACCAATATATCAATACTATCAATAAGCTTATCAATTTCCACTCGGAACATGTTAAAGTTTTTTCCCATAGAACGTATATTCAAACACGTGCATTTAAAATCACATTTTACTAAGTTTGTTGTAACAATATCCGCAAATTATCGAAATTGTTTTGTTTGCGTAGTGTTCACTACAAAATAATTATTGAAAAGTTTAAAATTATGAATAAAAAATTAGAAGTTGACTGTTCTTTAAGTATGTATGTAAACAATATAAATAAAGTAAAATTTATATAAATATAAATAAACGTATATAAGAAACAAGAATATAATTGAAAACCAATAAAATAAGGTATTACACTAAAATTGTTTAGCGAGGTATTAAATGTGATGTGAAGTTTTATGTATGGAAGATAAAAAATATGTTAATACGAATATTACTTACTTACTTAATTGGCGCTTAACCGTCTAAACGTTTATGGCCGTCCAACAAGGCGAGCCAGTCGCTCCGCCAACCGGCGCCAATTGGTCACACCAAGGGAGTTTAAATCGTTTTCCACCTGGTCCTTCCAACGGAGTGGGGGCCGCCCTCTACATCTGCTTCCATAGGCGGGTTCCGATAGAAACACTTTCTTGGCCGGAGCATCATCTTTCATTCGCATAACATGGCCTAGCCAGCACAGCCGCTGCGTTTTAATTCGCTGGACTATCTTGATGTCTGCGTATAGCTCGTACAGCTCATCATTAAATCTTCTTCGGTACTCGCCATCGCCAACGCGTAGAGGTCCATAAATCTTTCGAAGAACTTTTCTCTCGAACACTGCCAAAACCGCTTCATCTGCTGTTGTCATGGTCCATGCTTCTGCCCCATATAACAGGACGGGTACTATAAGTGACTTGTAGAGTATGATTTTCGTTCGCCGAGAGAGGACTTTACTTTTCAATTGCCTACCTAGTCCAAAGTAGCATTTATTGGCAAGATTGATTCTTCGCTGGATTTCAGTGGTGATGTTGTTGCTAGTGTTGATGCTGGTTCCAAATAAACGAAGTCTTACTATTTCGAAATTATGGCTGCCAACAGTAGCGTGGTTGCCAAGGCGCATATACGAATATTAGTGGGGTAAAAAATATTAATTGTGAAATATCAATTAAAATTTGTAAAACTATTTGATGAAATCTATATCTGACTCTGAATTTATAAAAATAGTTTTATTTTGCTCATCTTTTTTTGCCTTAATACGACCACCTTTGGCCCATACAAATTTCGAATTTGACGACTGTGTTCTCTTTCTTGCTGTCCATAATAGACGACGTTTAGCTCTCGTCAAGTCATCATTGATGTACACTCTTTTTTCAGCGCCGTTGCTGGAATTTCGTTCTTCGTCTTCTACCTTGCTGGTATAGAGTTTGACTTTCTAGCATCTTCATGAAAAGCTCTCACTTTTTGCGTACAGAGGAGAATTTGATGAGAATGTTTTCACCTCTGCCTTTCATAAAATAAGCTCCATTTTCATCAGCTTTATTAACATTAACACCAGAAAAGTTTTCAAAGCAATTCACACTAGTTTGGCGGTTCCCATTTTCTCTTTTGTTGACATTTCTTACAAACAACATTCCTTTCCACACTTGCCTGTTCCATCTCGCTTACCTTTCGCTCCAGTGCTAATATACGAATATCTTTTGCGTTGCACTTCTCATGCAGATCCGTAATATTCTTTGACAAGTACGATATTTTATTTTCAAATATTGATGTGCTATTTTGTAGCTCTTTTTAAGATACGCTTTCAGCTGCATTAAATTAGTTGCCATATCATATGTCATTAGTATCTGCCCTCAGATCACATATATCAAATTGAAGATTACCATCTAGGTCATCGCTCATGCTCAGGTTTTCGTTTTTTATTTTCCACCAAAATTGCTTCGGTAGACGGTTTCGATAACGGCTTCGGTTTTGCAGATGGCTGCTTCGAGATCTCTTCTGCTTGTTGGCTAGATGCAGATTTTGTCCTTTGCCTGTATTTATGACATCTCCAATTTCTGCATTCATGTTCAGATAGGTGGCATCGGATATTGTTGTGCATGTCGAGAAATGGTTCACATTGAATTAAGTTTTCTTGGCCATGTGGTTAGCAAAAGTACGCGCGTGTTATTCACGAGATTAAATTATGATTTAGGAAATATTATTTATCACTTTCAGATTGCTTTATATTTTGAATTTGTAAAAAGTTTTTAGGAACTGGATCAAAAACACGTCCACTTGCTTTAACTTTGACATTCGTATGGTACCATCGCAATATGTCAGTAAATGTTTCCTTCTTTTCCAACTGAAATTAGCAAAGAAAGCAAATACAACACAATAGCCCAATGGTTAGGCGATTGTGAGTGCGGCAGTTTGACCGTGGTTCGAGCCCCAGTGAAACCTGTTGGAATAAATAAAACATTACGAAATTGCCTGACGACGATGACGCGGTTTTCTAAATGGTACCACCGCAATATGCCAGTAAATGTTTCCTTCTTTTCAGTCTTACCCAATACACAAAATAATAATTGAATAACAATTATTATTTACCGGTGTTAAGCTCATTAATTCTTCAATATCTTAAAATAAATTTTTGATATTGTCTTTTATTATAATATATTATATTCTTTTATTTAAACTTAGTTTATTATTATTTAAATGCAACTGACTAATATATAGATTAGTCTAACTATGCTGGCAGTATATGAATATCATAATCTGTGTGAGTAGTTCAAGAGTTTGGGTCCATTACAATTTCTTAAGAATTACATAGTATTTGAAAAATGTATGTGCATGTAATTTTTTAACTTAGTGTGCAGCCTTTCTTCACTACCACTTAAAAATTTACTGAAGCCTTTTTGTTCTTTATCCGTCACTTGGATGGTAGGAAAGATATTGGCGCTAAACTAAAAATAGTGCAAAATATTGAAAGACTTATTTTTTTAAATCAAAATAAGAACAAAAATATTTGTGCACTAAGCTGAACTTAAAAGTATTTTCACCAAGAACTTTTAAATTATAGTGAAGCTATTTTCAGCTCTACTACCACTACTACTGAGTAAGGTTGCTATTTTTCACTTCTCAACTATTAACGCTGGAATCATAGAGTGAGTTGAAAAAATACAAGTTGGTCGAATTTCGACCACGGGCGATACTAGTATCTAATTATTATAGACGTTAGTAATATACCAATAAGTTCTTTTCTGCGGTGTAGTTATTAATGAATGCTCGTGTGCTAAAAAGATCCCAAATTTTTTTTATACTGATACATCTTGAGGTATTTTAAAAATATGACACTATGTACACTCATGAACAAAGTAATAGGTGTGCACAGCTTTGGTGCTCTATCAAGACAAGATTTTCCAAATGAAAACAAATTTTGTGTAGTAATATTAATAACTTTAGTTGCCTATATTAAAAATGATTAAAAGAAAACAGTATCATAATAAAAATATTGCGTTGGTCAAAATAATACGTTAAAGAAACTTTTCTTTGAAATTAAAGCACACATTTGAAACTCCTAACCCCACTGGTTTCTTATTCGACGGTATCTCCTCCATGTTTTGTTTAACTATGCCTTTTCTATTGGGCATGGTTAGGTTAGGTTGAACTGGGACCTCACATAGACTGAATGAGTCCGTAGTGTTACCAGAAGTTTGTTTTAACGACCACACTGAAAAACACTATCAAAAACCAGGACCTATGTTATTAAATAACTCCGTCCTCTTGGCAAATACTAGAAGCTTGCTAGGAGTTAAACCACTTGCTGCTTCTATATCTGACAGCTGTATCACTCCTAATAGCTGGAGTCTTAGCCTGGCAAGCGCAGGGCACGAGCACAGAACGTGCTCGATCGTTTCCCTTTCCAACCGGCACTTTCCACCCAGCCTAATTTAAAGCCATGTGACGCCAGAAGGCAGTTTCCAGTCGCAATACCGGTCATGAGTCGACGGTCCTCTCTTGTTAATGAGAGAAGCAACTTAGACTAAGGTTGTAAGACATACACATTATCTTCGACACTTTACAACCCCGCGCTTGAACCCACGCCTTTACCGCTTGGTCAGATATGTGCACCTCTCGCCTTCGCGTAATCTCGCCCAGCCTAATTGGGACGTCTACGAAGCAAGCTTCAAGGGATCCGCCATTTTTAGCTAGTTCATCATCTTTTTCATTTCCATATCTTCCCATATGCCCTGGACCCCAATATAGATGTGCGCTTCTCCCTGTCCATATTCTCTACAGAGACTGCTTACACTCTAACACGCATTTAGATGCTGTGCTATGAGAGATTATTGCCTTAATTGCTGCTTGACTGTCAATATAAAAGTTAACACGGTTGCAGCTTAAGATATTCTCTTCCAGGGTTTCTACAGCTTCGGTTACGGCTAATATTTCCGCTCGGAAAACGCTACAAAAATCCGGCAGCCTGTAGGATCTGTTGATTTCCGGATCAGCACAGTATACCGCAGACCCTACCCTTTCCTCTACTTTGGAACCATCTTTGTACACATGTATCGCCTCGTCCGCCTTTTGAGCACCCTTGCGCCAACCGTCCACCTCTATTGTGGCCTTAAGATTACCCTCGAAGCGCAGATAGGGAATCAGGTAGTATGTTCGTCTTGTGATTGATGACACTATACTACTATGGCCGTATGGTCGGCGCGCCCCGAGGCACCGAACCTTGTTTGCAGTTGTTAACGCTATGTTCTTTGATACCAAGTCTACAGGTGGAATGTGCAGAATGGCATACAGTGCAGCCGTCGGGGTTGTTTTCAGGGCTCCCGTAATGCTAATTTTTTGAGGTAGGCTGTTTTTTATTGGCTTTCCACCAAACAAGAACTCCTTAGTATAGAATAGGGCTTGCAATCGCTGTAAGGCCCAATGAAAAAGAGAGGGCGATAAGCCCCACGTACACCCCAGCATTCTTTTACATGCATAAAGTGCCGTTGATGTCTTCTTTACCCTCTCCTCCACGATGAGCTTCCATGACAGCTTACTGTCTAGGATGGCTCCTAGATATTTTGTGCAAAGTTTCTCCTGTAGGGCCACCCCTCCTAAAATAGGCCTGGTCCAATTTGGGACCTTATACCTCTTTGTAAATAAGACCATATCCGCCTTCTCCGCGTTGGCTTTCAACCCGATATTATATGCCCAGATATGGATATCCCGAAACGCCCGATCCATCAAAGAGCTAATCGCTGGAAGGCACTTTCCACTTATGACAATTGCAACGTCGTTTGCGTAAGCCGTAAGTTTTACGGGTCCCTCATTGAATCGCCTGAGCAGTTGGTTGATGACCAGCGTCCACAGCAGAGGTGATAGCACCCCTCCCTGCGGCGTGGCCCTGTCCACTGATTTCGTGGCCTCGTACAATCCCCATTGTGATGTAAACTTTCTGCAATTTAACATGCAGCTGATCAATTTGATTAAGGCAGGATGTACTTTAATGTAATTAAGACCATCCATAATCCATCCATTTTGCAACATTATTGAAAGCCCCGGAAATGTCCAAGAAGACTCCTAGAGCATATTCCTTATATTCCAGGGCTTTCTCTATGCTTATACCACCCTATGCAATGTGGTATCTACCGACTTGCCTTTGGTGTACGCATGCTGTGTTGTGGAGAGCAGCTTTTCATCCACGTTGAACTTTATATACACATCTATCAGCTTCTCAAAGATTTTAAGCAGAAATGGGGATAAGCTAATGGGTCTATAGTCTTTGGGATACACGTGACCGATCTTTCCTCACTTTGCTAGGAAGGCTACACGAGCAGTTCTCCAAGAGTGCGGTACATGATTCAGTCTTATGCACCCATCGAATATTATTTTAAGCCATTCCACGACCGCTCTACTTGAAACTTGTAGCATGGCCGGGAATATACCATCTGGGCTCGGCGATTTAAACTTAGTAAACGTCTTCCCTGCCCATTCGATCTTGGTATCGGTCAACAAGCCCGGCACTACCCGCACCGTGGTCGAAGTGTGAGTGCTGTCTGATGGATCTTCTAAACTATATCCCGATGGGAAATGTGTATGGAGAAGCACCTCAAGGGATTCCTTATTATTACGTAACCATTCCCCGTTCTCTTTCTTTTTTAGTCCCTGGACTATGTTTCCCCTTGCTAGGACTTTTTTCAACCGTGTGTTTCGCTGGAGTACGCTATATCCGTACAGAAACTTTTCCATGATATTCTCTTCGTCCTGGAAATTTCACGCGTGTAGATCCTCAGTAGATCCCTGTACTCGTCCCGACACGCTTTGCTTTCCGCGGTGTTTGCAAGATTAAACATATGTTTTACCTGTCTTCTTAGAAGACCCAGCTCATTGCGCCACCATGGCGGCTTTGCTTTCCCTCTTTCTTAGAGGCAAGCTTTGTTATACGCAGTCATAAGCGTCCTTGTTAGGAATTCATTAGGTTCGTCCAGTTCCTCCACATCGGCAACCTCTTTGGGTTGTCCCAGTTTTGCTTCTAACTGTTTCTGCAATTTAGTCCAGTTTGTTGACCTAGGGTCTCTACAGGTTCCTCCCTTCTCTATCCTCTTTAGGGGGATGCTGAAGCTGATATACGCATGGTCGGAGAAGGATGGTATATCAAGAAGCTTCCAATCATACCTTGATATATTACGTTCGGAGCTCAATGTAATATCCAAAAAATTGATGGATGTTGGACCAATGTATGTAGGGATATTTCCCCTCTTGGCTATCTGCAAATTGGTTTGCAGGATGTAACAAAATAGAGATTCGCCTCTCTCGCTCGAATATGCTCCTCCCCACGCATTGTGGTGCGCATTTGCATCCGCGCCTATGACCAACCACCCCTTGTGCCCTTCATCCTGGACTAGCCTCTTGCACTCCATCGGTGGAACCTCCGCAACATGCGCCATGCAGCAAGATGCCAGGATAAATACCTGCTTATTCTTTTGCTCAACGGCCACCACTACGAGGTGAATGCAGCTGTTTCCTTACCATTACTACAGCTCGCACCCGTCTTTCCGTTTGCGTGTAGTAAACGCCAAACCGCGTGCGCTAAGTTCAGAAACATTTCCTCCCGATGAGAGCCACGGCTCTTGGATCAGCGTCACGTCAAACGAACCTTCCTCAAACGTTAAGAGGAGTTCACTCGACGCCAATTTACTGTGTTGGAGGTTTATCTGTAGGACTCGCAGCACCATTGGGCTGTTTGTCCCCCTCCAGCACCTTCATCTTGACGTCGTCGTCCTCCCCTTGCCCTTTTGGTTTGGATTATTCAAGGCCCCTTCAGCCTCTCGAAATTGTTGTGCCGAGTATACCTCTCTGCGATTCGTAGCACCATTTGGTTGTTGGTCCTCTTCCAACAAATTCGTGGTGACGACGGCTACCTCTACCTGTCTTTTTTTCCTTAGGCTTTTGAGGTCCTTTTCGACTTAGTCCACTTCTAGCGTGTTCGGATTTTTATCCTCGGGACTTCTTTTCCTGAGTCGCATGTAAATTTTGCCTGTACCAAAGGACATTTTTCCAAGCTGCGTGTACAATATATTCTGATGAATATTAGTGACACTAAGTGATACTCACATCACTAGTCTGATGCTAAGTAAATGAAGCCACAACAAAAATCAAACAGGCAGTCACTTGTATCTACATAAACGAATCAATCATTATGTCTACACATATGTACGTACACGCAGCGGAGAGAAAACGCACAAGCACATGCATATATCTTATCTGAGATGCGCAAGTAACACTCTCACATGCACGCGCATATGAGAAGCTATAAACGTAGTTATAGTTGGTAATTTTATAGCCGCTAACTAACTAGGCAATTCTAGAATAGAACCACCTAGAAATATGTCAACGAGGAAACAAAACACTATAAAAGCAGCAACAGTTGAGACACGACAATCAGTTTGGTTTAAGCAAGCTATTGGTTGCAAAGTATAAGTTTTATTGTGAAGTACTTTAATAAAGGCCATTTTTGCATTATTCAATATTGGAGTTATTTATTCAACAGTTTAGCGATTCGAACGTTAGCAGAGAATTTGGAATAAGAGGATTTGCACTAAATTCGTTGCAATTGGTGTCAGAAGAGGAATTGTTGAATAAATTCCAGAGGACAACAAGGACATGGCAAATTTAAGTGAGTTGAATTTCCAGCAACTGAAGAAGGAGTTGAAAAGCCGTGGATTGAATACAACCGGCATTAAACTTGAACTTCAGGTACGACTACGAGAGGCAATGGAATTAGAAGGAATTGCTGTGGACGAGTATGTCTTTTCCTGATGTGGAAGAGCCAGCGACTAAAATGGAAGAGAATATAGAGCCTCCGAATCCATTGGCAAGTGTTGACACTAACGCGATACTAGCAGTGTTGAAGCAAATGTCGTCACAAATATCAACCGAAATGTCATCTCAACTTGAATCGCAGAAGACATATATGACATCCAAGATGGAATCACAGGAGACACGTATATCCGAAATGACGTCGCAAATGGCATATCAGCTGGAATCGCAGGAGAAACGTATAGCAGCGAAGATTGAAACACAATTGGACGAACAGAAAACATATATGTCGTCACAAATTGCAGATCAATTAAAAGAGCAAGAGGCACGCATAACATTACAACTCGAAGCACAGGAAGAGCGTATCTCAACGAAGCTGGAGGCTTTCACTGAACGAAAAGATAAAATGGAGGCCGAGATGGATGCTCTGAAAGATCGTATACAGGAGTTGCAACTAAATCGCCCAGCTGTTTCAGCGAGTAATCCAAAGATAAAAACACCATCCTTTGACGGTTCTGTTCCTTTCCAGGTCTTTAAGCTACAGTTTGAGAAGACCGCAACAGTGAACAACTGGAATGCTGAAGATAAAGTTGCAGCTCTATTCGTAGCATTGAAGGGGCCAGCAGCCGAAACTATTCCCGAAGGAGAGCGGAACAACTATGAAGCATTGATGGCCGCTGTCGAGAGACGTTATGGAAGCGAGCATAGAAAACAGATATACCAAATTGAGTTGCAAAACCGTCACCAAAAAGCAAATGAGACATTGCAGTAGTTTGCTTCGGATGTTGAAAGGTTGGTTCTTTTGGACGCACCCGTGGAATACACTGAAAGGGTAAAGATTCAGAGCTTTATAAACGGCATACGGGACGTCGAAACAAAGCGAGCTACATACGCAAACCCAAAGCCAACATTTGCAGAAACAGTATCACATGCATTGACTCAGGAAACGGCGTCACTATTGAGTAAACCAGCATACAAAGTGGAAGTAGGAAGACCAGAGTGGGCAGACGTAATTTTGGAAGCTATAAAGGGAACGCAACAGAAGAATAATGATACAGTCAAATGCTTTAAGTGTGGTAAGCCAGGGCACATTACACGTAATTGCAGTACCAACTCTAATAGTTCCAACAATGTGGGTGGCCGTAAACGCAGAACTGAAGGAGATGAGCAAATCTCCAAGTCCACCCAATTGTTAAACTAAAGCGGGTCAGCCGCAAGGGGCGACAGCTGGCTCCCGCAATTGAATGCCCCATAATCTCTATCTCGCAAATTGGAAGAAGGTCAAACAATCTTACTTTCGGAGGACATGCGGATGGAAAGGAACGGTTACTGACTGTACATACGGGTGCATCTCATTCCATCATTCGAGCGGATTTAGTCAACAAGAAAATAACACCATTGCATGGAGCAAGATTGCGTACAGCCACAGATTGTGGGTTGTCGAAGCAGAAAAAAAATCAACACTGAACGTACTTGTAGGAAAAACCCTGGCTATAACAAAACAAGATGGACGTATCCCGTTAAGAGTACTCAATGAGTTCAAGTCACCACTCAAACTGACCAGAGGAGCTATTTTGGGAAGATGCCAAGAGGCTGAAGTAGTAATCAATTGTGAACAGCTCTAGGAAGACGTTTCAACTAGAAATATTGATCTTTCAAATGACATCATGGCATGGACGGAGGGGCTAGAGGAAGACTATCAGAGTAAGGCCAAACAACTCTCCTAAAGAACGCGAACATATTTGATCAGGATGGTTCCAAACCAGGCCGCACCAACGTTGTGAAACACCGAATTAATACTGGAGATGCGAGGCCGATCCGTCAAGCTCCACGTAATGTTCCACTGGCGAAGCGGGAAG